>NC_057419.1:40388498-40594083 GCF_019320065.1 Cervus canadensis
GATCTGGGCTGGAGAGATTTGAGAGCTGTCAGCTTATTTCTAGATTCTTAGTCTAGTACTTCTCTTTCTACTCCACTCAGCCTGCCTCAAATATCTTCTACAAATGGAAGTTTCCCATGATACAGGCCATCCTGAGCAACAGATAAGCCCCCATTGGATCTGGACTCCAAGTGCAGTTCAGCTAGGAGGCAGGGAGGTTTCTATAGGGTTCGTACAAATGCAGCAAGACTCAGAGTGGACAGACAGTGGGCTGGACAGAAAGCTAAGAGATTACCTTAGACAGCCTTGTTCCAGGCAGAATTCCCCCTAAATCCAGATTTCCCTGAGTACCCTCCCCCATCCTACTTAGTCAGGGAAGAGCTGAAAGAACTCTGGGTAAGGCAAGGACCAACCGGAGTGTGATTTGCATATAATTTGCATAAGACAATCTGTTCTTTGGTAATTTTAAAGTGAAAATGTTATCATCGCTCCCTGGAGGATCATTGCATGATTTTTCTCTCCTTTGTTCTTCCATATACACAAACTGCCCCAGGTCTGCCCTCTAGGAGGGCCTTTTGGGGAGGAGGGGCCAGAGGGAGCTGGGAGAGGAGCACCCCCCCTCCCCGCCCCCGCGTCCTCTGGTCTCAGCTCAAGTCTGGGGCTTCCTCCTCAGGAAACCATGCAGACCCAAGCTTCTATTGACCCTTGCTTAGGCCTCTTCAGAGGCCCCCCCAGGCCTAGGTTGCTGCCTCCCTCCCCCTAACCCCCAGTTGCTGCCCTGCTCTGGGGTTTCCCTTGGGGCCCAAGCAGCTCACAGCACAGGCCTGGCTCAAGGGATGTTTTCTAATAGGCGGATAATTGCCTCTGTTAATTGCAATTTGATTTTAGCAATCTTTCTGTGAGAGCCTGGAGGCCTCAGCCCCAGAAAGGGAGAGAGGGTACAGGGGCAGTGCCTACAAGCTAGGGTCTCACCTGAAACTTACCACCTGCTGGGGGTCCTCTAGACTCTGTTGCTGTGAGGTAGGGGACTGGGGTCTGAGCTGCATCTCACCCCAATGGCCTCATCTCTTCAAGAAGGACACACAGGGGATGGCTTCAAACACCACTAGCCCCCAAGGAGCGGTTTGATAGCCCTTCTGGAAGGGGTGAGCTGGCAGGTATGCCAGGGTCAGAGCAGGGACCCCATAGCAGAGTCTGGACGGTTTCCTGCTAGAGCCAAGAGGCTGCTGGAGTTGTTTTATGACCACCCCCATCCCTTAAGGTGCTTCCCTGGTGGCTCAGCTGGTAAAGAATCTGCCTGCAATGCAGGAGACCTGGGTTTGATCCTGGGTCGGGAAGATCCCCTGGAGAAAGGAATGGCTACCCTGTCCGGTATTCATGCCTGGAGAGTCCCATGGACAGAGGAGCCTGGCAGGCTACAGTTCACAGGGTTGCAAAGGGTCAGACACAACTGAGCAACTAACACTGTCACTTTGCATCCCTCAAAGTTGTTCCTGGGGCTGCCACCATCTCCTCCTCCTTTCCAGCTGACCCTGTCCTCCTCAGAGCATGGCTTTTGGTGTCCCACTGCCTAATCCTCCTAGAACAAGTTCCTTTATTTCTCTATGCTTCAGTTCCTCGCTTACAAAGTAGGGGAAATAATCGTACATTTGTTGTGTTGTCATGAGGATCAAACAGTCGACATATGCCAAGTTCTGCACCCAGTGCCTGGCATGTTTGAGCGTCTCTATAAAGACAGCTGGATTCCGGTTTTCACTATTATCCACACCTTCAGGCACCATGTTGCTGGTCCTAAGACCTGCAGCCTAAGGCCAGAGGGTCCCTGAAGGCCAACATAGAATCAAGTGAGAGGAAGCACCCTAAGGTGAGAGTCCCTGGATGGAGCAGGCCCTGGGGTAGGGTTGGGGCTGGGAGAGGGAGTCTTTCAGCCTGAAGCCTTCTGGTCTTTTTAGACACCGGGTGGATATTGGCTTCCCTGGTGGCTCAGACGGTAAAGAATCCTCCTGCAATGCGGGAGACCGGGGTTCGATCCCTAAGTTGGGAAGATCCCCTGGATAAGAAAATGACAACCCTCTCCAGTATTCTTGCCTGGAGAATTCCATGGACAGAGGAGCCTGGAGGGCTACAGTTCATAGGGTCAAAAAGAGTAGGACACGACTGAGCAACTAGCACACACTAGTGGATGTTGGTTGTAATGTGCTCACTTAAAGTAAAGTAGTAGTTGGGTTACTTCATCCACTCCTTTCCACCTTTGTCTACCCATCTGAACTAGCCACTCTTCCACCAGAGAAGAGGACTTTTTGGAAGAAGATGTCTCCAGGGAAGGGGGAGGTTTGTGAGTCAGGCTGAGTCCTTGGAAAGGTACCTGGAGACAGGGGGAATTGGGCTCAGGTTCCTTTTCACACATGCTTTGTGGACCTGCCCACTCCCCCACCCCCAACTCCACCTCTCCCAGCCTCAGTTTGCCCCTCTGCACTAAGGGAGCTGTTCCATCTCCCACATGGGGTGGCCATGGGGATTAGCCAGAATAACATGTGGCAGCATGTAGGTAGGTGCCTAGTGAATAGCTGTTTCCTCCCTGCCCCCTCCCCTTTTTTCACATGTGAGGGGAGCAATTATCTCCCCATGTTTATGCATGTGCTGCATACCTCTCCCCACCCAATTCCTCAGCGCAGAGGTGGAGGTGTCAGGCCCCTGCCTTCCTTCCCACCGCACACAGGCCTTCTCTGTTGCTGGTGAGGACACGGGGGGAGGAGAGAGAGGCAGGCAGTGGTTTGGGGCCCAGGGGGAATGTCTCGGCGCCTGCCCACCACTTCTGACCTGCTGTTCTAGGCAGCATGCTAATTAAGCCAGGAGGACCCACAGAACAGAATTACAGGCCCCCTGCCTCAGTCCAGCCCCAAGTGGCCTGGTGTGGAAATGGGCTGCACAGACAGGCCCTTTGCTTGGGGTTTGGGGGTGGGGTAGAGCTGGGCTGAGGCAGCAGCCCAGAAAGGAAACAGAGGAGGGGTTGGCAGAGGTCTAGGAGAGCCTGGCCTGTGAGCAGGGCAGGAACCAGGAGCTGTGAGGGGAAGGCCATGATCTCTGCTTGATCCTGGCCTGTGCTGGGCCTGGTCTGGCCTGGCCCTGCCTGTAAAGGAGGTGTTGACAGAATGATAGGGTGGGAGGTCCTGAGATGGGGGCACTCAAGGGCCAGCATGCTGGGAGGTGACTGCTTGGTACATTGTCCTGGGGCTCCTGGTCTGTACCACTTACTGTTGATTTGTGTGACTGGGGCAAGTCACTTCACTTCCCTGAACCTCAATTTCTTCCTCTCTAAAATGAGGTTGGTGACGATATGTAGTGAAAGCATGCAGGGGAAGGAGGCATACTAGATTCAGGAGAATAATTACTTCTGGGAAGGGCAGGAGGAGGAGCCTGGGACAGGAGAGTACTTAAGGGCCCTTAACTCTATCTGGGTTGTTTTATTCCTAAAACAAGATATGGAATGACGTTAAGATTTGACAAAGCTGGGTGGTGGGTACAGAGGCGTTTGTTAACATTTTTTTCCTTGCGTCTTGCCTGCATGCCTGAAATATTTAATAATAAAACAAATGTGCAGTGACAGCGTTACACACAGGATTCAAGATGTGCTGAACTCCAGGCATCTCTCACAGGAATGGAATTGATGTGTTCTAGAAGTCCCACTGCTGATGGCGACCATGAGTCAGAGGTATATGCAAATCCATGCTTTTTAGGTTGAGTAGCAAAAAAACATTCTTCAAATTTACATACACCATTTGTGATATTAATAGGCATGTATAACTGAGGAATAAGGGCTTCCCAGGTGGCACTAGTGGTAAAGAACCCACCTGCCAATGCAGGTCTTGAGACATAATGAGATGTGGGTTCGATCCCTGGGTCAGAAAGATCCCCTGGAGGAGGGCATGGCAACCAACTCCAGTAGTCTACCCTGGAGAATCCCATGGACAGAGGAGCCTGGCAGGTTACAGTCCATAGGGCCGCAAAGTGTTGGGCATGACTGAATTGACTTAGCACACAGTTCGTCCATGTGAAGAGCTATCTCATTGGAAAAGACACTAATACTGGGAAAGATTGAGGGCAGGAGGAGAAAGGGGCAACAGAACATGAGATGGTTGGATGGCATCACTGACTCACCTCTGAGTTAGTAAGTTTGAGCAACCTCTGGGAAATGGTGAAGGACAGGGAAGCCTGGCATGCTGCAGTCCATGAAGTCACAAAAGAGTTGGACATGACTGAGCAACCAAACAACAACAACAATACAATATCATATCATATATCATATATATATTCCTTTTCAGATTCTTTTCCCTTATATTTTATTACGAAATATTGAATATAGTTCCCTGTGCTACACAGTAGGTCAGTGTTTATTATCTCTTTTATATGTAGTGGTGTGTGTGTGTACATGCTAAGTCACTCTAGTCTTGTCCAATTCTTTGCGACCCCATGAACTGTAGCCCGCCAGGCTCCTCAGTCCATGGGATTCTCCAGGCAAGAATACTGTAGTGGGTTGCCGTGCCCTCCTCCAGGGTATCTTCCTGACCTGGGGATAAAACCTGAGTCTCTTATGTCTACTGCATTGGCAGGCATATTCTTTACCACTAGCACCACCTGGGAAGCCCTATATATAGTGGTGTATATCTGTTAATTCCAAACTACTAATTTATCCCTCCCAGGGATAAATTATCTGGATTTATCCTTAAAACCAGACTGCTGGTTTTAGGTTCGATGCTTGAGACAGGGTGCTCGGGGACTGGTACGCTGGGATGACCCAGAGGGATGGGATGGGGAGGGAGGTGGGAGAGGGGTTCAAGATGGGGAACACATGTACACCCATGGCAGATTCATATCACTGTATGGCAAAACCACTACAATATTGTAAAATAATTAGCCTCCAATTAAAATAAATAAATTTGAGATAGAAAGGGATCATCCCCCTATCATGAGGCTGGGTGAGTTTGTACTTAGAAATCATCCAGTCCACCATTCACTTCTCCATCTGCAGCTTCTGCACCTCTGACCCTGGTACATACAGCAAGCTCCTTCTCAAAACTCCTTCCTTGGCTTCTGTGAAGCCTCCTTGTCTTGATTCTCCTCTGACTGCTATGGCTATGTGTTACCCGCCACCCCCTCTCCACACACACACACACTCACTCACATACACACACACAGAGACATGCAATTACAGCCTTCTATGCTTCCTCCTGCTTTCTATTCACCAACTCATGACAGCCTCCCACCCCCACCCTGCCAAGGTCCTGGTTGGGCACCTGTTCTTGTCTTAGGACGCACTCTACCCCTTTGGCCCCACTGCTGCCTTAATAGAATCTTTTTCAAATTTCTCTCCAGTGCCCCTCCTTTGAAAGACTCCAGTCTCACACTCTCAACTATGATGGACATCATGGTTGTCCATCTTCATCTGGGATTGTCTAGCACCTCAAATTCAACATGTATAAACTAGACTCATCGAGTCTTCCATGTCCTCTCCAGCAGCCAATTTCTTGCCCAGTTTCTGTTTATGGCACCCTTCTTCTCTTAGTTCAATCATCCCAAATCCTTCCTGTTTCTGCTTTCCCCTCCTTCATCCTTCAATCAGTTGACCTCAGTACACAGACTGGTGTACTGGTCTTCAAAGGTAACAGCTCCTGCTCCCATAGGATTCCCCCCAACTTTTGTCCTCATCGCCTGTCTGACCATCTCAGCAGCTGCTTCCCAGGTGGCACTCCTCCCTCTCCACCTCTCTTCCTGACCCCCCAGTGCCTGTTGGCAAGTTTCAATTCTTCAACCTGGGAGGCACGATTCCACTTAATAGACTCCAACTGCCCTTTCTAACCCTGAACCTGTTGCTCATGCAGGAAACCTTCCTCTCCAGTTGGACCAGTAGTATTTGGCTTTTATTGAGTCCCTGGGGCTCCTCACTGCCCCCTAACTGCCTTGGTCTATATGGGGTCATAAACACACTTGCTTGTAGGAACTGGGTAGGAAGAGAATTGAGTGAAGTGAGTTGGGGACACAACCAGGAGTGGTGGAGAGTGAGGAGAACTGGAAAGGGCAAGTCCCCCCTCACACGGTTTACAGGGGGTGCATCTCCTCAACCTCTACCATTTGTGCCCATACAGGAATGAGGGCCCAGTATTGCCAGATCCTCCAATTTAGTGAAAGAAGCCAGAAATCCAACACTTGAAGGTGAAATATAGAGGTTTCACAATATTGGCAAATACTTCAGATTTTGTTGTTGTAAAATTTTGTCCTGGGCCACAGAAAACAAATCTGTAACTGAATGCTGTTTATGGGTCCCAGGCTTGCAATATCTGGTCTCTCCTCACACCCATCTCCTGCTTAGAGTGCCCTCCCTGCCCCTTATGCCCCTTGCCCGCCAGTTCTCAAGGCCCAGCTGAAATCCCATCAAGCTGACCAAGCCCTCCCTGGCCACCTCAGTCCACTCCAGCTTCCTGTGGCATTTAACCTTCAACATCATGCCCCTGTGCCTGGCTGGGATGCTTGCAGAGGCAGCTGAGCGTGGAGGTTAGGGGTTAGAGGTGTGGGACTGTAATTAGGCTGCCTAGATTTGAATACCAGGCTTCCACGATGGCTCAAGCACTAGAGGTGTGGGTCAGGAAGATTCCCCTGGAGGAGCACATGGCAACCCACTCCAGTATTTTTGCCTGGAAAATCCCATGGACAGAGAACCCTGGCAGGCTACAGTCCACGGGGTCACAAAGAGTCAGACATGACTGAGTGACTAACACTTTCATTTTCACTTTATCTACTTATTAGCTGTGTGATCTTAGGCAAATTTTCTGCCTTCTCTGTGACCCAGTTTCTCCCTCATGGGGTTGTTATAAGGATTAAACGGGATAAGCCATAAAAAGCACTTGGAATAGTACCTGGTTTATATAATAAACACTCAGTTAATGTTAGCTGTTCTTATCATGACTGCTTGGGGTCATTCGCTAGCCATTTATATGCTCAGATTGTGCCTGTTGAACGATAAGCTCAGAGAGGGCAGGAAGCATGTCTTATAGCTTCTGTACACTTCCTCATCTGCACCCTCCACCCCGAAACAATCCCTTAACACCTAGTCCACACACCCAGATACACAATCAGTGCTTGGGGAAATGTTGGTTGTAACAGATTGAATTCAATCAGAAAATATATATTGTATATGAACTCTGTGTCAGGCACTATGCTAGGTGTCAGCAGCAAGACATAGAGGCACCAACACTCACCGTGAGGTTAGGCGCCCCAGGTTGCTGCCTCCTAGGAGCCTGAGCACCTGCCAACTACTTCACCTTCCTGACCTTTATTTTAGCATCTTTGATGTTAAGAACACCCACCAAGTGATGTTGTTGGAAGCACTGGGGCTGAGGTATGAGTGTCAAGCCTCAACCTCAGTAGCCATTTTCTCTGAGATTAAAATGAAAGTATTCGAGTGTGGGTTCCTGGGAGAAGAGTGCATCTCTCCTAATGGGAGTCTGGCAGATTGGCCTCCTCTCCCAGTGCCCTCTGGCTCTGAGCCTGTAGAAGTTCATCTATAGGTTATCTCCTTGCCCCCAGGTGTCATCTCCAGACCTCATTCTCAGAGAACATGCTCCCCCCAGGGGTGGGGATGGGGGAGCAGACTTGACTGGATCAGATAAAGGGGCTTACCTCATAGGTAACTTTCAAGTGAGTTTTAGACACTGTCTTTTCAAAAGTTCTTGAGTGATTTTTATCATCTAAGTAAGCGCTCCTGCTGGAATTCCTCTCCAGTCCTCACTCCTTCGCAACCCATAGCAACTCAAAAAATATATTCACAAAATATATTATACTTTGTACCACCTATATGTATATAGGAGTTCCCTGGTGATACAGTGGTTAAGAATCTGCCTGCCAATGCAGGGGGCACGGGTTCAATCCCTGGTCTAGGAAGATTCCCCATGCCTAGGGGAAAATAAGCCAGTAGACCACAGCTACTGAGCCCATGCTCTGGAGCCCGCATGGCGCAACAAGCACTGCAATGAGAATCCTGAGCACCAAAACCCAGAGTAGTCCCCACTCGCTGCAACTAAAGAAATCACACACACAGAATGAAGACCCTGCATAGCCAAAAATAAATAAATAATAAAAATAAAAAATATTTATTCCTTTCCTTTCCCTTCATTATGTGGAGTAATTTGACTTTCTCTAGCCCCTGCTCTGATACAGCCCCAAACTCAGCTTACTATAATCAACACCACACCATTTCGCTTTCATCCTTTCTCTTTGCCTTTGAGAGGAAGAGGAAGGTGGCAATATAGAGATTTATTCTCCTCGCATACCCTATGTGAATTTTGCCTCACTCCCTTGGACACCAGAAGTACCTATAGGCATTGCATTAAAAGGATCTTTTTCATCTCTTGCATGCTTATATGTCATGAGAAGTGAAGTGAAGTGAGAGAGAGAGAGAGAAAGACGCATCTAGCACAGTGCCTGGCCTGTGAGCAGTGTCAAAATGTGGTGGCCACCCTTCCCCCCATCCCACGCTTCAGATTCTGAGGCCCCAGAGAGGAGAGAGATGCCATCCACCCCACCCAAGACCTCAGTCCAAAGAGGAAGAGCCAGACACTCACCTATGCTTTGGTGGAGATCTTTACCAAGTTGTCTGCTACAGAAGCAGAGAGGAGGAGGAATGTGGTATGACCTGGGGCTAGCATGAAGTGCTGGCACAGAAAGTGCCATTTGAGCTGTGTGTCTGAGGGTGCCTGGGCCAAGGGCGAGAGGCATCAGGTGGCTCATAGTGCCCAAAGCAGTGTGTGTATGAGGGACAGGGCTGGGAGGTGACAGAGTTGGGACCAGACTGTGACTGGCCAGCAAAGCCGAGGGAAAGAATTTGGACTTCATCCTGTAGGCAGGAACGAGCCCTCAGAGGTTTTATAAGCAGAGGAGTAACCTGATCAGAGCTGTGTTTAAGGAAGATTAATTAAAAATCATGTCTGGTGTGTTTAATTCCTAGCTAGCCCTGGGCTTTGGAAGAGACAGGAGAGGAAGACAACAAGGCCTCAATGAACAGGCACTTCACAAAATACTGTCCAATAAACATATAAAAAGATGTCCAGTGCTACTGAGATGCAAATTAAAGCAACAATGAGATACCATATTTGGCCTATCAAGTTAGCAGGGATTAAAAATGATAACACTTGATGCTGTGGAGGGTTTTTGTGAGACCGTCCATAGTGCCCACTGGGGGGAGGAGGGGTTGGGGCGACAGCCGCAAATCTCTCTGACCTTTCAGAAGGGCGGCTGGATAAGAGATACAAGAAGCTTGTTAAAAGTGCACGTTGTGTGACCCAGAAATTCCACTTCTACGTATTTATTATCCTAAAGAAATCATTGTTGATGGGAGCAAAAATGTTTGCCCCAAAGTGCCCCCACCCCATGTGTTACTGATAAAAGCCTATTACTGGATCGAATGGGAAAACTGTGAAAACTGTCTGACGGCAGCCTCTGTTGCTAGACTTTAACATTTCTGAATCCTCAAAGGCTGAAGGTGGGAGAGAAAACCACAATTTCTTTTTTTAAACTGCCCATGGGGTGTTGCCCAAGTCTCTAAAGGGAGCCGCGGAAACTTGCCCTGGGGGCAGACGATGCCTTTGTTCCTTTCAGGAGCCGCAAGCAGACCTCTTAGTCATGCAGATGTACCTCAAGTACCTATTCATTGTCTTAGGGGGCCCTGACAAATGCAGATGCTCTAAGCAGCGCTGGTAGCCATTCTGTTTAATAATGTAAAATGCCGGCCTTCCCTTGGGCTGGGCGGCATCTCTGTAGAATCTCTTGTGATGGTAAATGATTTCAGCTTCCGTGGGCCAGGCTTTGAAACAGCTTGGGGGCAGGTGGGGTGGGGGTTGGTGACAACCCTGGCAATGGAATAGAAAGGACAGAAGAAAAGACTTGGGTATGACATGGGCTTGGGTATGAGGAGGCTAGGTGAAGTGAAGTCGCTCAGTCATGTCCGACTCTTTGAGACCCCATGGACTGTAGCCTACCAGGTTCCTCCATCCATGGGATTTTCCAGGCAAGAATACTGGAATGGGTTGCCATTTCCTTCTCCAGGAGATCTTCCTGACCCAGGGATTGAACCCGGGTCTCCCGCATTGTAGGCAGACGCTTTACCGTCTGAGCCACCTGGGTCCCAGCAAAATGTGGCGACAGCCTGGATTAAAGACCCAACCACCAGCAGTGATCCCTGGGAAAGGGCAACGACTTAGAGCCTTGAGGAATTTCCCCATGCCAATGTGATCCCAAGAGACGTTCTGTAAATGAGAGCATTTCAAGTGGTACATGGAGGGAAAGAAGTTTGATACTTGCTTAGGGTGAAGTTTAAGTTTTAAAAGGCGGTGATGGAGCACTGATAGAAAGATCCACGTTAGAGGAAATACTAGGATAGGTGAAATATAAGTAGAGCAAGTCTTGAAGGTGGGTGCAATTCACTAAAGTTTGGGGAAAGTTATTCTGTGTGTCTTGAAGTCAAGAGAAAGCAGCTCTTTTGCCCCTTTCCTGTTTACCCACTTCTGTCCCCCTCTAACCTTAAGAACCTAATTATAGAAATGAGATCACTAGGCAATTTAACCTAACTCCTGACTTACACTCTCCTGAATGCACATTATGTCTTGCCTAACCTGTTGATTGTTTTCCTAGATCTACCCACAACAGCCCCCTAAGGAATCCTGCAGGCAGATAAGGAAGGCAAGATAACATCTGAAGAGAGTCAGCCAGTCTGCACACAATAGACATTGATGCAGAACCTAACCTCTTGCCTAGATGATTCACTGTCATGGCTGAACAGAATCTTGGGAGATGGTCTCTGGACACAAGTCCACTTTCTCCCCAGATCGCCGGCTTTTCTGATTAAAGCACCTTTCTCTTCTACTGATACTTACCTGTTGAATTATTGACTTTGGGGCAGTGTTCAGTGTGCAGCCAAGTCTGAGCTCATTAACAACAGGCCAGGCTTAGTGGTATGTTGTCTACATGTACCCAGGAGCACAGAAATGATCGAAGCAACATGGGGGCAGAAGTAGGGATGAGGATCAGAGGGGACAGAGGCTGAAGGTGACAAAGGACAAGCAGAAGGGTGGAATCCCCAGGACAGGAACATTGTGAGCTCCAGGAGGGCTCTAGGCACCTTTGGACACCCAGATGGACTCTCAGATTAAGGCTGTTAAGAGTGATCGTGAAAGGCTAGAGAACTTGGAGATGTTCAGGTCCTAAATGCATAGGATATTCAGGCAGATGGTCAGGCAATCACTCAACATTATGGTTTACAAGTGTTTCTGATGATGTAGAGAGATGTCAGGGAGAGATCGTGGAGTGAAAAAAAGGATCAAAAAATTGTAGTACAATATGACCTCGATTGTCTTAAAAAAAAAAAAAAAAAGACTAGAAGGAAATACACCAAACATTATCAGTGAATGTCACCTGGGTGGAAACCTGGAAGAAGAGCCCTGGTTTGCCAGTCAGAGAAGTTCAAAGGACAGCCATGACTGAGTCAGGGATGGAAGAAATAGAAGTTTACCAGGCAATTTCATTGTCATTCCAGGAAGTGGAACCGAGTATGGCAAAGGGAAAGGATGTGAGAAGTCTAACATGCTGGGTCACAGATGCTAGTCAAGATCAGACCTCAAAAAAAAAAATCAGACCTCTGTGACTTCTCAGAGACCTCTAGGCACTGAATGGAGGATCTATTTATAAAGAGTTAGAAAAAGGGGGAAAGCAGTTAGAAGTTGATGACAGACATACAAGAGAGGTAACAAGGGTCTGCCCTTCTGTGAGGCAGTGGAAAGAGAGGGAGCAGAGAACTCAGGCGATATCAAGGAGGTATGTGAACAAAAAATGTTGCCTGCCATTCCAATATACAAGGAATGTTGCTCACCCTTAAGCTATCAGTCACTGCAGCATCCTGCCCCCCTCCATGGTATGCTCTGAGGGGATTCAGGATGGAGAAAAACAGGACCTAGATAGTTAAGATGTATAACTGAGGAATAATTTCACCGACCCCAGAAGTTTGTATCTTCCCATACAAAGAATAGCTCTATAATCATTCACTTGAAAAGATGTCTGAGGTTTTTTTTCTGATTATCAGTGATCTTTTGATGTTCAATTATGTATTTTTTTTCCAACAAAAACTCCTATTTATCCTGGCTCCTCCCTTATGTCTTTAGAGCAGTTCCTCAGAGAGGCTGAGAGGCTGTCTCCTTGACTATAGTCCTCAGTGGTGACGGTACTTAGTCACTCCATCATGTCCAACTCTTTGCAATCCCATGGACTGTAGCCATGGACAGAGGGTGAGATGGTTGGATGGCATCACCGACTCAATGGATATGAGTATGAGCAAGCTCTGGAAGTTGGTGATGGACAGGGAAGCCTGGCATGCTGCAGTCCATGGGGTTGCAAAGAGTTGGACACGATTGAGTGACTGAACTGAACTGGACTGTAGCCCACCAGGTTTCTCTGTCTATGGGATTTCCCAGGCAAGAATACTGGAGTGGGTTGCCATTTCCTTCTCCAGGGGATCTTCCTGACCCAAGGACTGAACCTGAGTCTCCTGTGTTTCCTACATTGACAGGCAGAATCTTTACCACTGGGTCACCTGGGAAATCCTCAGTAAGGTCCCAAATAAAACATAACTCACAACCCTTAGGTTTAAGGTTGTGCATTTTTCTTCAGTTGATAGGTCTAACAAATTAGTAACAAATTGTTATGTGGGTGAGGGGAGGGTGGCCTGAAGGTGGACTCCCAAGTCTCTGTGAGGGTTCCAACCCTTGGTTGGAAGCAGGAGGTCTGACTCGAGGCACAGCTGATGAAGGGCCACACCAAGAGAAGGCAGAAGCAATGCTCACATTCTTAAAGCTTTGGTAGCAATGAAGAAATAGAGTTCCTCCCAAAAGCACCAATTAGGAGGGTCTCAGGGAAGGACTCTGATTGGCTAACTTAGGTCATGTGTATACCCTCTGTGGCCAAGCAGTCTGGATCTATTACCCAAAGAAAGAGAAAAAGGGGTGCAGGGAGGATAAAACTAATAATCACCATATATTCTCTGAACTCAACAACTACAATTAAGGTGAAGTCTCCCCTCTCTGCCCCTCTACAGCCTACAAAGAGGCTGTGCTGCACTACAGAACATTTCGCTCTGAACATATCTGTCTCCAGGAGCAGTGGTGGGGAGGATCAGGGCTGTCTGATCCATAGGTTGGGCCCCAGCATGCAGCACAGCATCTGGCATGTAAGCAGGGCCTTGACAAATGCTGACTGCGTGGATGGCTTACATTTGAAGTGCTCCTTGTGCTTTACAAAGTGCTTTTCACATCTGTTACATCACTGAAGCCACATTGCTGACCTGTAGGGGGGGTCTCAAGGCCTCCATTGGATAGGTGGGGAAGCTGAGACTCTAAGAAGTAAAGGGGAATGGCCAGTATAAATGTATATGTATATGTTTATGTATATGTATATGACAGGGCTGGAGTGTGGTCTTGGACATTCTGCTGTCAAGACAGTGGTGCCCATTCCAATTCCTTGTTTTGAGCCTGCATTCCTCTGGCTGCAGTTTCCTCCCCTGCATCACGTAGAGGTTGGACTAGAAGGACTCTGAGGGCCCTTCCAGCCACAGCATTCTGTCAGTGGCTGTCTGGTGCTCCCCCATCCTCCCTCACACCACCACTGCAGCAGCTGCCTCCCACCTGGGATCTGCCCCTAGGAGGATAAATGATGCTTGGGAGCAGGGGCCGGGAGAGGTGACAGTGCTGGCCAGGCCCCAGTGGAGGCTGAGCAGTTAGAGGACTCATTAGATGTTAATGAACTGCAATTGAGTGTATTGATTACCTCTCAAATCATTTCCTCCTAATTTATTCCTCCAGGGTCAGCAGGCCCTTGGTTTCCCTAGGCTTTCTGCCCACCTTCCTAACCAAACAGTTAAGGGCTTCAGGTGGGGCTGCCAGGCTCAAGGGGTTGAAGGGGGCAGCAGAAGGGGAAACACTAAGATATGAGCCCCGCTTCTGCCTCGCTGCTTATTCCTTCTGCATTTCTCACCTGGTCAGGACCAGTTTCCTCCTAGCAATGCTGCCCACAGGGCCCCATACTTAGTGGCATGCTCTGCTGTTTCTGCTTCAAAATTCTTAATTTTTGTCAAGAGGTCCCGCATTTTTATTTTGCAATGGGGCCTTGCAAATCATATAGCATATAGTCATGGGCAGAGGACTAAATGGTTGGATGGCATCACCGATTCAACAGACATGAACTTGGGCAAACTCCAGGAGATGGTGCAGGATGGAGGAGCCTGGCATGCTGTAGTCCATGAGGTTGCAAAGAGTTGGACATGACTTAGCTACTGAACAAAAATAACAACATAGGATTGAATGTAGTCAGGTAACTGGCACCCACTAGAGCATGCAAAATGGCAGTCCTGGCTATCAGGTCCTTTTTAAGCCAATGGAGTTTGGTCCCTTGGATTGATGCCCAGAGATGGGAATACACTTGCCCAAAGTCATATAGCCCAGCTAGTCAGTGTCAGTGTGAGGACTAGAAGACAGACTGCCTTTAATTTTTCTCTTCTATAGACTCACTCCAGATCTCAAGACCCCCCAAGCTTCTCTAGAACAAGTCTTTGGACTAGATCGCTTCTGTCACCCTTATTTGACAGATGATCTTGTAAATGCTCGTAGCTGGAAATCTTTGAGCTTCAACCCTCCCACCACCACTCCCATTGGATGAGACAGGCTCTTTCTAGCTTCCCTCCTAGGTGCCCATGTTTGCTTACCTCCAGTGTCAGAGAGCTCATTACCTCATATGACAGACCACTGTTAGACAACTATAAGTTTTAGGAAAGTGCTTTAAGAAAAGCATGTAACAGTTTACCTCCTTATAGTATTTTCCCTTTGGTACTAGTTAGTCTCTTGAGGAACACCTAGAATTAAGTCAGCACCATCTCCTCTCAACATCCCCAAGTTGTAAGCCAGCAGAGCAGCTTTTCCAAAGATGGGGAGTAGTGGAGGCAATCTGTCCATCTTGGGCTCCATTAGCCCAAGCCATCAGAGTGTCCAATGGGGAGGCATAGAAAGGGGTATCACTATTGAGATCATTTGGTTTGTGAGAGAGCTTCTGGCCAGGAGCCAGTGCCCTTGGATGTGAGGAGTAAGGTAAGCTACGGGGCTGTGAGATTTCCCAGTTCCCCCACCCTTCTGTGAAGTCTGCCTGGGCTTGTCACAAAAATGACACAGAAGGAATGGAAACTAGGGCACTGGAGGGCCCTGGAGGCCTCAAAAGTGTTTTCAGGGAGAAGGACACATTCGTGCTGCCTCTCTTTCCCAATGGATGGAGAGCCTATGTGCTGGAGCTGCAATAGGAGGCCTCCAGTGGTTCTGCCCCTGGAAGGGCTGCCTGACTGTGAGGTGTGGGTTGCATCTGAGTAAGTGCCATAGATAGTTCTCTGGCCCTGTGTGTTCCACCTTAGCTGCTCATTAAAACCATCTGGGAGCTGTTTAAAAGCATCTGTGCTCAGTCACATCTCCAGAGACTTAAATTTTATCAGTTTGAGATGTAGTCCAGGCATCAGCATTTTGAAACAGTTCCCCTGTGAGTCTATCGTGCAGCTGAGGCTGGGAACCATTCACCTAAAGCAGAGTTTCTCCAACTTTAATGTAAAGACAATGCAGGGATCTCCGTTGAATGAGGATTCAGATTCAGTAGGTCTGGGGCGGGGCCTGAGAAAGCTTCCAGGGAATGTCCCTGTTGCCCACTCCAAATAGCATTCTGAGATGTGTCTAAAACAAGAGCGCCCCTGGATGCCTCTGAAGTCTGGGATTCGGAAGAGTGGGGCCTGAAGCTTGGAGATGGTCTTGACCTCTGAGGATGCTGCAAGGCTTTGTGGTATGAGAAGCTAGGCCCAGCTCATCTAGACAAGTTTTAGGTTTGGTCCCAAGCCAGCAGTAAGGGCCAAGTAAGAGGATACTTATCATCAGCACAGGAAGCTCTGTGAGCCAGTCCTTTGGAGTTCATAATTTGCATCTAGAAGCCAAAAACAGCTCCCAGTCTTCTTCTTCATTGACATAAGGAGCCTAGGCATGCGCCGGTCCACTCCCCCTTCCAATGGTCAGCACCACTGGAACCCCAGATCCTCTGCCACCCTCAGGAGTGAAGTTCCTTTGAGCCTCCTTCAACCCCCCTAAACCTGGCCCCCAAGTCAGGCCTCTGGTGGCAATGAGTGGCAGAGGGCCCAGATGTACCTTGCTTTGCTCTCTTGGGCTGTCACTCTTCCCAGGGGCCAATTAAGCCAGTGTTTTGTCCCTGGGCAGTGGAGGCAGGCGTCCCTGGCACTCTTCCGCTCCACACTCCATTTCTTCATCAGCTGTCTCCAGACAGCCCACGTAATGTTGGCATTTCATGCTCAATATTCCTGATGAAAGTAGAACATCAGAACCTCAGCAGGGTGGACACATGGAGACTAAATGAGGCTCTCACTGAAGGAGCTATCTTCTCTGAGCAAGGAATCAACAAAGCTCTTTTTGCAAGGCTGTCTCGTATTATTATTGTCATTATTTTTGTTGTTGTTATTTTCTTCCATTGCATCTAAGTACAAATAATAAGTCGTGTCTTGCTTTCTTACATATATTTCATCATCTTCTTGCTGATAGCAATCTTTGCTTCTTGCTATAATAAATATTGATTGGCACTGTTAGGAGGCATTAAGGCTTTAAGCTTCTGGCTGCCTGCTCCCTGGCTCACAACGTGGGTGTTAGGGAAGAAGATTGTACTATCTCCTCACACACCTGTTTTGCCATTCACCTCACTCCCGTAGCAAAATTTGGGCAATTAATGCCATGGGGAATTGGCTTTCCTGTAATGTCACTGTCTCTCTCTACTTTTCTTATGGCTCCAGAGAAAAACAGTTTTCTGGTCTGCCAGCCCTGGGCTGTTACCATCCACACAACTCCCTAGGGCCCAGGTGAAGCGAGGATATGCATGATCCTCCACTCATGTGTTCATTCATTCTTTTGTTCTGTCATCAAACATTTGTCAAGCACCTACATGGGACCAGCCCATGGCTGGGTCCATAAATGCAGAGCTCCATGGGACATACTCCCTGGCCTACCAGGGCTCCTGTTCTGGTGGGGGAATGATCCCATTACAGAACCATCAGCATGATAGCAGGAAGGCAGAGGCACCATGGAGTGGTGCAGCAGAGGTAAGGGAGATGTCAACTTCCTGGAGATGACACTATTGAGCCTCAATCTTAAGGCTCACATAGGATTGAAATGTCATTGTGTCCCTATTAAATGTTCCTTCAAGACCAATCTGAGGCTCTCAAGAAATGAATGGTCCCAAGAGGGGAGGACATGTGCCCAGAGCACTATCCACTTCTGGTTTGAATCCTGGCCCTGCAGTTGACCCACCGTGTGACTTGGGACAGGCTGCAATCCCTCTCTGTCCTCTGAAAAGTGAAAGTGTTAGTCACTCAGTAGTATCTGACTCTTCAACTCCATGGCTGTAGCCCATCAGGCTCCTCTGTCGATGGAATTCTCCAGGCAAGAATACTGGAGTGGGTTACCATTCCCTTCTCCAGGCGATCTTCCCAACCAAGGGATAGAACCTGGGTCTCCTGCATTGCAGGCAGATTCTTTACTGTCTGAGCTACCAGGGAATGACATATCAGCCCCACCACCTCTTAGAACTAGGCATATCCACATCCCTCCACCAAGGGCAGGTCCTCTAGGAGGTAGAAACCACCACAGAGTGGCTTCTCTCCTGGGTGAAAGATGTCTGTGAAAATGGCTCTGTCCTGGTGCAGAGAGGGACAGATCCTTGCTCTCAGAGGTTTTCAACACTGATAGGCAGAAAGGAGTGAGGAGACAGCAACTCTGACCTCCAAAGAAAGTCCAGGCCTGCCAGCATCGGGCCCTTGGCAAAAGCAGGAGGAGAAAAGAAAGCATTCATGGAGACAAGCAAAATGGAAGGCATATCCACATGCATGATGGCATTAACTCTCTAAGCTAACTCTGTGAAGCAGAAGGAAGCATACCCACTTTGCCAGTGAGGAGCCTGCAGTGTAGCTGGGTTTGGATAACACAGCAGCATGCAATGCAATGGGGACAGGCTTGAGCTCTGGCTGAGACTTCAGCCAGGTTTGAAGCCCGGCTCCACATCTTATTAGCTGGGAGACCTTGAACAAGTTCTTTAACCTCCACTTTCCTTGACTCTAAAATGGATGAAATAATACTGCCAACCATGCTGAGTATTAAATGAGATAATATATGAAAATAACTTGGCTGACACATAGAAAGTGTTCAAAAATCATTGTAACTACTGCCTGAGGTCACAGAGTCACTGCACGGCAGGGCTACAATTGAACCTGAGGCTGATACTGAAGTCAGTGTCCTGTGTGGGGCCCTGGGTCCTCATGTTCCTGCTTGCTCACTGAAACCACCACGCTAACTTTTCTTTTGAGCAGGGCTGAGTGAAACAGCAGTTAGGGACTCCTTCCGCCTGGTGGACCTACTGAAACTGGATGTTAGATTTCAACACAGAGCCATAAATGCTGGAAGGAAGGAAGCAAAGCAGGGTAGAGGTGATGGACATTTCTGGGAAGAGAAGGGCAGCTATTTCAGAGACTGCTCTCAGGATTAGATGGTATCTAATATCCACTCTCCACCTCTTCTCTAGTGACAATGCCTCAATGTTATCCATGGTGGCAATGCCTCACCAGAAGACTATGTTTTCTAGCTTCTCATATAACATGTGACTAAATTCTAATCAATGAAATAGAAAATGAATGTGGGATTTCTAAAGAGGCTGCTTGGAAGCTGACTCAGCTAGGATGTGTGCCTTGCCCCTTTCTGTTATCTAGAATGGTGATATGATGACTGGAGCTCCAACAGCCATTTTGAACCCTGAGGAGACCTGAAAATTAAGCTGGTGGTAGGATGTTAGAGCAGAAAGCTGGAAGGACTCAAGGTCCTTGATGACTTCACAGGGCCACTGCACCATCCCTGAACTGCCTACCTCCAGGCTTCTTGCATATGAGACTATAAACCACTGTGTATTTAATGCAATTTCTGATTCAGAAAGCTTCACAGGGAAGGAATAATTTTCATGGACTCCTAGGATAAATTATTCAGGCAGAAGAAACAGGTAGTCTAAGCCTTGGGAGTTTGAAATATATGACAGTTGATAGAGTTGGCAGGGGTAACCAAGAAGGTGGGATATAGAGTGGACACCCTGGGTTCTGGCCACAGAAGCCTCCTGGCTAAACACACCATACACTCACTCCATAGTGTGGCCACCTGGAGCCTCTTGAATAACTCTTGGACCAGCAGCTTTCATTCTAATTGTTCATGAACTCATCTGTTCCTTTAGAGTGAATCAGAATTAATGCTATTTTCAGGTAGCCAGGTGTTATGATCTCCATTTCCCAGATGAGGAAACTGAGGATTTAGGAGGTATATTGGCCTGACCTAGGTTACACAGCTAATGATGACAGAGCTGGGATTTGAATCCAGGTGGGCCTGGGTCCATTGCCCTTTTTCTACTACTGGTTCTCAAACTCTAACATACAGCAGAGGCACCAGAAGGGCTTGTTAAAACACAGATTGCTGGATCCTACCCCAAAGTCTGATGCAGTAGATCTGGGACAGAGTCAAGAGTCTGCATGCTAATAAGGTCCCAGGGGATGCTGATGCTGCTTGCCTGCAGACTTACTTGGAAAACTACTAGGTTGGAGTGTTGCTGGGACAGGAATCTCCTGGTGACAGGTGTGGAGTAGGCACCTGTAGGTCCAAGCTGAGAGTAACAGGAAGTGGGCTGGCACAGGGAAGCAGGGAAAGCAGTCAAGCAGGAGAGAGCCTGGGTAGACCTGAAGATCTGAGAGAGAAAGGGAGGAGTGAGGAGCATGCCTGGTCCCCTGGGTCCTGGGGCCACCAGAGGCTCTTTGGTGGTTAGGGTGCTGGCCTGAGTGTGAGGGCAGCCTGGGGCCAGCGACGGGAGGGTTTCCACCTTGCTTAGTCACTTGGTTAGTGAGACCCTATCCTCACACCACCTTCTCTGTAGTGAAAAGAAAATAACTTAAGAGCTTGGCTGAGTTTGGCAGACGGTCTTCATAGGACACTAGGGGACTGGGGAGAGGCCAGGAAGGCCACATTGGCGTCCACCACTCTTCTGAGTGTCATGAGGAAGCCCTGGACAATGTCACAGTCAAGTCTCTCCTTACTTGTCTAGGAATTCCTCTAATGCCAAGGAAGGCAGACTCAGGCAGCCTGCAGGAAGGAGTCTGAAACTTACCACTATTGTTTGTTGGGGCCTTTCTGGGCTTCAGTTTGCTCATTTGTAGAATGAAAACTGGGCTTCCCAGGTGGCGCTGGTGGTAAAGAACCTGTCTGCCAATGCAGGAGACATAAGAGACATGGGTTCGATCCCTGGGTCAGGAAGACCCCCAGGAGGAGGGCATGGCAACTCACTCCAGTACTCTTGTCTGGAGAATCCCATGGACAGAGGAGCCTGGCGGGCTATAGTTCATGGGGTCACAAAGAGTCGGGCATGACTAAAGTGACTTAGCAGGCACACATGCACTCAGAATGAAAACTAACAGTCCTTGTCCATCCTTCCTACCTCTAACAGTGGTTACTGAGGTTCCTACAAGACGAGATGCATGGAATACTTCCTGAACCCTATACGGAGGCAGAAATCACTGCATTTGTGCTTAAAAACCTCCACTAGGTTCTCTGCTGACAGCCCGGAGTGGGCTGGCCCTGCGGCAGCTTCTCCCTCTTGCTATCGATAAGCTTCCCACTTTAACCCTGACTTTCCTGGACACCTACCACCCTTCCCTGGTTAGCACATCAAGGCACTGTGACTTAGCGAAAGGGTGTTTCCTCTGGAGCCCTGGAACTCCTGAGCCCTCATATCTACTGTCTGCCAGGCCAGGATGGGTGGCACCTGAGCTGAGCCCAGGCCCAGCAGGAATGCTGAGAATTTCAAACTGTCCAGCTGCCAGCAGGTTGCTGCTGAAATGCAAACAGACACCACCTTTAGTCCCTGGGCTGGATTTCTTCAGCTCCTTGGCTTCCAGCCTCCAGAAGGGCTAACGCTGGCCCACTGGGAGGAGAGAGGGGATGAGGAACGTTTTCGTAGACCAGGAACTGATCTGAATCTCATTGCAAAGCTTCAACCAGATGTGAGAGATTCCAGAAGCCCCCAAGAGGTTGCTCTAACTGAAGACTATGGTGTAAATATTTTCCTACACATGCGTTCAAGGGGGTTTTATTTTTGTGTCTTAAGAGTTGTGCCCTGTTGGCTTGTCAGTTTTCAGGCTCTAAATTCCTAGAGGGCAGGGAATAGATTTACAGGAATGAGGAATTGAAAATAGTGATGATGGAGATGACAGTGATGAGGATTATTGTGTTGGGGTTGATGCTGGTGGGCACAGACTAAGGAGATTTCAGGAAGAGGCGGTGAGGGGAGAGGTGGAGGGGACAGAAGTGGAGGGGAGAGGGAGGTGGGTGTGAGGCTGATGCAGACGGAAACAGTGAGTGAGAAAGTGATGAAGGTAATGATCTGAGTTGTCTCTATCTCTGAGGCTTTTTCTTTTCTTTTTAATTTTCCCTCTTCTTTTTATATTTATCTCTTTCCCCTTTTAGAACCTCCTCCAGGGCAGGGACTGTGCCTCACTCACCTTGGTGTCCTAGTACCTAGCCCAGTACCCTGCACAGAGAGGGTGTCCACAGTGCTGCTGAGGAATGAAGGAGTGAGAGTGACATGGGCAGGACAGATGGCAAGGAGGGTCATGGTGCCCAGGAAGAAGCAGCCACATTGGAGCCTCCTGCACAGGGCAGAGGCTCCCAGAGATGAGACGCGGGCTGTCCCCAGAGGCACAGCAGATGGTGCCGCATGCCAGTGGTGGGTGCTGAATGAGGCCCATGGTCCTGGGCCCAGGGGGCCCCCGCCAGGCAGCAGCAGAAGCAGCAGATTTGGGGATTTGTTGATCTGCTGAGCCTGCCTGCTGGGTGCAGCCTGTTTTTCCATAATCATCTTTTGTCTGGCTGAACAATAGAGGTGAGGGGGGCAGCCAGGCAGGTGGGACAGAGCTTGACAGGAGCGAGGAAGAGGAGAGGAGCCTCCCACACTGCTTCCAGCCAGTCGCCCCCCTCCAGGCCTCCCTTCGCAACTCAGGCCCTCGGCTGCAGCCCCCACGGTGACCCCAGAGGCTGTGGAGAATCATCAAGGCCCCACCCCCACCAGGCCTGGCTCACATACCTCCCCACACACCTCTTTCCTTCAGAAGCTTCCAGGCTTTTGATAAATGCGGGCCGGTTCAGCCCCCAAGGAAGGCAGACCGCTCCTGGGAGGAGCCTGTCGACATTCGACACTCCGGGAGAAGGATGGCTGGCTGGGGAGCCAGGGTGGGGGCGGGGGCAGCAGCCCAATTCCCTGTAGAACAAAAAGAGATTTCTCTCTCCCTTGCACCAGCTGCTGAGTCCCCAGCCCTGGCTCGATCATTTTTCAAATTGCAATAAATTAACATTTTCTGGAGCAAGAAAACCACACAGAGAGGCCTAATTACCAAATTTGGGGATGGCCTCCAGCCCCTCTGGGCCTGCTTCCCACCCCCCCAGCTGGGGACTGGGGAGGACAGAGCCCAGGAGGAACAGCTTCTTCCATTTCACTCACACCTTTCCCTGGGCTGGCTGGCCCCCCTCCCCTGCTCCTTGCGCAGCCCTGCCTGTCACCTCCTCTTTGCTGACATTCTCTCCCACCCCACAGAATGTAGTGCAAGCCTGTTTCTTCCCATTTGGCAGAAAGAGGGCCGAAGGCCCTGGGAAAAGGGGGAGGAGGGAGTGTAACATAGCTGGGCCTGGTGTCGGACCCCAAGGCAGAAGTTAGAAGTCCTGACACCCCAACTCTCCAAGCCTAAAATGGAGATGTGAAACTTAGAAGGAAACCCACAGACTGTCTGGATTGCTCTGCTGGCTCGGTGGGGCAGGGACTCCCTATTGTAAACCTCCCAGGGAAGACATTCCAGGAAATAACTCTGCTCTCTGGAAGTTTTCCCTTATACACAAAATCCCTCCCTATTGAGATACACAAGTGTTCACTTATTCATGATGATGTGATTGACACTGGCTGAGTGCTTACTATGTGTCAAGAAGCATGCTAAGTGTTTTCCATGCATCATCTCACCAAATTCTCATGCCTCCACGTTGATGTCACCATCCCTGTGTGACAGATGCAGAAACTAAGGCTCAGAAAAGTGAAGTGACTTCTCCAAGGTCACACATCAGAAGGAGGTTTCCGATCCAGGCCTCCTGAGTGCCCAAGCAGGGCTTTCTTCTCCCTCAACTGCCCGTTACCTTTCTCTGCCCCTCTATTCAGGGGCCCAGATACCTGCCATAGCTTTCCCCTGGAGCCCCTTTCTCCTCAGATTCAGAAATGTCCACATACCTGAACCAGCTTCACTCTCCTGTTCCCAGCAGCCCTGTCAGGGATACCTGGGCCCCAGCCCTAGTAGTGGGGAGTGGGGATCTTGGCCTCAGGATAGAATGGGGAATTGCCTGGAGCTGGAAGCAGTAAGAAGGCCAGCATGATGGAAGGAATACAACTATACATGCACACACACACACTGGAGTGGGTGGTGCTCAGGGCTTTGTCCCACGTGCAGATGAGTTGAAGTAAATATTTCAGAGCGGAACTGTTCTCTTGGCTTTTTTCTGGAGGCAGAAGGAAAAATGGGGAGTTCTGAGGCCTGGAACCCCAGACTCCCTCAGCTCTGAAGGGTTACAGTTTGGTGGCCTGAAGCTCCTCACAATCTAGATCCCATGGCCTTTCTGGAACTTATTTCCCACTTTTGTCTCTATACATGCTAAGTGAAGTGAAAGTCACTCAGTCATATCTGACTCCCTGTGATTCCATGGACTGTCCATGGAATTCTCCAGGCCAGAATACTGGAGTGGGTAGCCTTTCCTTTCTCCAGGGGATCTTCCCAACCCAGGGATCAAACCCAGGTCTCCCACATTGCAGGCAGATTCTTTACCAGCTGAGCCACAAGGGAAGCCCAAGAATACTGTAGTGGGTAGCCTATTACTTCTCCAGCAGATCTTCCCAACTCAGGAATTGAACTGGGGTCTCCTGAACTGCAGGTGGATTCTTTACCAACTGAGCAATCACGGAAGCCTCTATACATGCTAGGCTTCAACCAAACTCTATATTTCTGATTCATACTTTCACTCGAGCTGTTCCTGCTGCCTAGACCACCTGCCCTTTTTCCTTTCACCTCTGCAAATTCTACTCAGCAGTTAAGGAAGGCCCACCTCCACCACCACTTCCTTCAGGGAGCCATGTGGGTCCTCCTCACCCTGACACCTGACCTCTTCTCTGCCCCCCAAGCTGAGAGAAACTGTTCCCCCCTCAGAAGCCCCACAGCACCTTGTCTGATCCTCTCTTAGGGCACTAGCTGCTTTCTCCCTGAAATTACAGCCACCTGGATACACAGCCCAGACCCCTTCTAGATCAGGAACTCTTCTGAGGGAGGAGCTGGGTCAGATTCAGTGTTGTGTTTCTGGGCCCCTTGGTTCAGATTTCTCAGAAATATACTGAGCTGCTACTTCATACGCCACCTTGGTGAGTAGTGCGGTGCAAGGGGAAGAACATGGTTTGTGGTCAGAGATATCTGGGCTTAAAACCCTGTTTTGGTTCTTCCCAGCTGATGTCCTTGAGCAAGTTACCTTCCCTCTCTGAGACTTGATTTTCCTCAACCTTTTGGGAGTGAAAACAGTACTTGCTACCATTGAGGGTTACAGTAAATGTTGAACTAGGGTCTAAAAGCCCCCATTGTAATATGTAGCATGTGGTTGGGGTTCAATAAATGTTTGCTCATCACACCTCCTTTTGACCAGAGTCTGATAGATGGAATGGATAAATGAAAGAATGAGATGAATTAGTGCAGCATCTTCTGAATGGCTGAAGCCTGAGGTGCTGGGCCTTCTCTGGCCTGGTCGCCTTGTCTGTAGGCAAAACCACCCAGCAGCCCATATTCACAACCCTCTGCTCGGTTCCCGGCCACCCCAGGCCCATAGTTTACATGCTAAAATTCCCAGAAGCTGAAACTTCCAAACAAACCCCCCAAGTTTGGATTTATCAGCCATGCTATTAAAACAGCAATTTTCAGCTGCCTAATGTTTCCAACTGCTGCTCTAATCCAGCGGGTAAATATTTACGGAGCCTGACACCACTCCTAGGCCACTTGCTCTGCTGCCAAACATTCATTTCCCTTGCAGCTCCACTGGTTTGATATTTTTAGGAGCAGGGCAGGATGGTGTGTGTGTATGTATGTGCGTGTGTATGCGTGTGTGTGTGTGTGCATGAAAGGGGGTGGGAAAGAGGCTTAGCCTTCCTTATGGCAAGTTCCTGGGTAAGGAGAGATATACAAATAATTAGGCCTTGCTACTTCCTGCTGCCCACATGTCCCCACAACAGGGCACGAAGGTGAAGGCTCACTGCCATGCATCCAGGCCCTCAGGCATCCCTTTCCTCAACCTCCTGTTTGCTTCCACACACACAGCTACCCAGGGCAAAGCAGCGCACAGGCCAGTTTGCTATATACAGAGAGCAGGGAAGTGTTGAGAGAAGCAGACAGACTTGAGGGCCTACCTCAGTTTTGCCATCTGCTAGATGGGTGGCCCTGAGCATATTCCCTTCACCATCCTGAGTCTGTTTCCTCCTGTGTGAGATGCAAGTAAGCATACCTGCCTCATGGTGAGAGCACTTTAGAGAATACCAAGCTCAAGGCCTGGCTTGATGTAGGGGCCCCATAATGAGTGCTCTAGAGAGAAGACCAGAGCAGTCCTCCATGCCTACTGATATCCCAGCCACACTGGACTGGTGGGCATCTTTTAGCACCTCTGTGCCCTTGCTCATGCTCTTCTTTATGTCTGGAATCTTCCTGGCATAAGTCAGAACACAGAGCTACCTCCTCTGAGACGTCTTCCCCTATGGCCCTAAGAAAAACAGTAAGAAGAGTCTGTCTTTCTCTCTCTCTCTTTCTCCTCGCCTCTCATAGACTGAGAACTTATAGTGAATGAAGCCTGAGTCATATTCATGTCTACAGCCTCAGCATCTAGCATAGAGCTAGACAAGGTACTCAATGAATCTTCCTTGCATGTATGAATATTTGTTTAATATTTATGGATGAGTTGGAAAGGGGGAGAGAGCAAAGAATGATTTTGAGCCAGAGTGATCCAAGATACTTCTTTATCTCCCTTACAGGGGAAAACAATAGGAAGAGGGAAAGTATTCAATATTTATTGACTACTCCATGGAAGTGGGGCATCATTCATTTTGTTCCCACTGCACCCCAACATTTAGAACAGTGTCATGACATTTCATGAGCTCCTACTGTGCACTGAGCAATAGATGCTTTACATGGAATAACTCATTGTAACAGCAGGACTATGAGGTAGGTGCCCCATTTTAGAGCTGGGATAACTAGAGCACAGAAGGTGAAGTCACTCAATCAGGGTCACACAGGTAATGAAAGGCAGAACTGGGTTTTGAACCCAGGTAATCTGACACCAGAGACTCCACTATTAGACTATCCCACATCCCTTAGTAAATACTAAAGAAATGTTCGTTGAATGAATGAATGAATGCCTATTACACTAGGCACTGTATAGGTCCTAGTTACATACATTATTTTATTGACTCCTTACAGCACCCTTTCCTTGGAGGGTAGATACATTGTTCTTCATTGTTTAGTTGAAGACGTGCATACATGCTAAAGTGCTAAGTCGCTTCAGTCATGTCCAACTCTTTGCGACCCCATGGGCTGTAGCCAGCCAGGCTCCTGTGTCCATGGGATTCTCCAGGTAAGAATACTGGAGTGGGTTGTCATTTCCTTTTCTAGGGGATCTTCCTGACCAAGGATTGAACCTGTGTCTCTTACATCTCCTGCTTTGACAAGCAGGTTCTTTACTATTGGCACCACCTGGGAAGCCCTCAGGTGAAGACACCAAAGCTCAAAGATGTAAACTGACCTGTCCCAGGTCACACAGTTGCAAAGCAGCAAAGCTGGGATATGCTTTCCATTCCCCTAGCTTGCCTTTGGTGTCTTGCCTGGCTGGAAGCCCCAGAAAGGGACCCAAGAGGTGCTTTTGGCTCATTACTTCATGCCTATGCTGGACTCAGAGATCCCAGCATGCTGATAGGTTGGGCTGGAAATGACCATGGGTACCATCCACTCACCCCTCCAGAGTGAGGATGGGGAGCTGGGCCCAGAGAGGTGAGCAGTTTGCCCAAGGCCACACAGCAGCGAAACAGCAAACTTGAGTCCATGCAGTGTCCCTGCTCCCCCTCCCTCTCTCAGCTCTCCCTAGGCCATCCAGGCCACAAACTCATTTCCACAAGGATGGGCTTCTGCAAGCTGGAAACTGAGAGGGGTGTAATGAGGAAGAAAGAGTCCAGCAGGGAGAAAACAGGTTGCTTCAGGGGAGGAATTCCAAACAGACTGAGCTGCAATGGCACGCCTGTTAATAGTAATTGTATTATCATGAGGATGTCTGGGAAGATGGTGGTGATGATGGTGATGATGAGAACATTCAGGAACGGGAAGAAGGAGGAGGAAAATCAGGCATCATGGAGCACTGTGGCCAAGCCTATCAGGCTGCTCTCTTTCCCTCTCAGACCAGAGTTTGTTCACCCTGTTCTAAAGAAAGGACAGCCTGAGCAGGGCCACAGCAGATGGTTGTGTAGGCTGAGCCCTGCTCAAGGAGGTCTGGTGCAGGTGGACAGTGTGGGGTGACTGAAATTCAACCCTGCTCCTAGCAGCAGGCCATGTGCCCTGCCCAAGGCTGGGTCACTCCCAGAAGAAGGTGTGGCTTGTTCTAATCCCATTAGGACTCCCTGTGGGTTAGGGGTTGCCTGGAGCTGAAGCACGTGTGAGCACATACTGGGGGTGGGATAGAGACTGGGTTCTGCAGCTCCTCTTTTCTGGTGGGGCCAGCATGCAGATACCTTACCTCCCTTCTCTGCCTTCTCTTTGGAACCAAACAGCTGTGACCTCAAATCTAGCCCCCATTATTTACTCACTTCCTAGTGATTTGACCTTGGTGCAATTACTTTACCTCTCTGAGCCTCAGTTTCCTTATCTGCAGGATGGAGCATTGTGGGGGGAGTCCAATGCACAAATAACATGTTGAAGAATGTCTGGCACAGAGTAGGTGATAAAAAACAAAATTAATTCCCCCACCTATCCGTCTCCCCATTTCCCTGGGTGCTAAATCTTTGTTCTGCTCTTTTTTGGGGCCCAAACCCCTTCCAGACACCTCTTCCCCATTCCCCAGGCAGCCGGGATTGGAGGAACCACTGGGCAGTTTCTCCTGAGCATTTGTGGCCAGGATCTAAATGTCTGGGCCAGTAATGCTCAGCCTGGCTGTCTGGGAGGTTCCCTCTGGGAATTAAGGAGGCTGCGAGATCCCTGGGCCTTTCCCTTCCCCCACTGCTCCCCCTCCCTAAGGCTGCTGAGAAGCTGGGGTGATGGATGGGGCCCTGCCTTCCCCTCACCACTTCTTTGATGAGAAGAAAGAAACGTCCACCTGAGTCTCAAATCAAAAACAGGTGAATTGCCTCGAAGTCAGACTGGGCCCTCTCTGGGGTCTGCAAGAAGGTTGGGGGCTGAGGGAAGAAAGGGAGAATGTGATAAATCACACTGTCAGGTGGGGGTGCTACCCTCCAGCTGTGGCAGGGACCGTCAGCGGCCCCAGGTCTGCCTGACTACTAGGATGGGTGTGTGCCCATCATAAGAGGTGGGAGCAGACTGATGTCCCCACCCATTCCCACCTCAGACTCCAGCCCAGCTCCCTCCACTTCACCAGTGCTGGCCCGCCCATGGCGTGGTCTGGAGGCTGACAACACCTCCACACCCCCAGCCTCATAGCCTCAAAGCTCTCATGGCTGGGAGGTGGGAGGCGGGAGCCTTGGGGCCTCACCTCAGCTTGTGGCCACCTTGCTGCATGTACTTGGCTAAATGTTTGACCCTCTTTGGATGTTGGCTTCCTTATTTGTACTGCAGGGGATGTAGATTATGAAAGGCAGGTCAAGGGCCTTGGGTTTGTACCTCAGGGCTAGAGCTCAGGGTGGAGTGGGGACTATGCAGGGCCCATAATTTATGTTTGACTTACCTCTGCCCCAACCTCTTCCAGTACTGACTGCTTACAATTATTTGCTCCAAGAGCTGCCCAGGCCCCATGAAGTCAGTAAGCCACTGTGCCAGACAGACTCCAGCATGTGGATGTTAGGGCCTATGTCCAATGCTAGCCCCTCTCTATCAGGGGCTAGCAGACATGGGCAGGGCTCTGCCTGTCACACCAAGGGTCCCTAGCATTCCAAGGGGGGTGTTGAGGACAGTGGGGAATCTGGGAGAAGCAGTGCTCAGGCCTCAGTCACTGCTGACAAGTGAAAAAAGTAAAACATGAGCTGGGAGAATTCTCAGAGATCCAGGGCTCCATTGTGTCAAGGGGCTGACTGAAGCCAGGGAGCGGACGGGAAAGGCCACACAGCCCAGCAGGGCCCTGGCCAAGAGCAGGCCCCAGTCTCTGGACCCCTCACCTACCCCTCGAGGCTGCATCTGCTAAGAGAACTGAAGAGTTTCTGACCCAGAGCCCCTCCACTCAAGTATTTCAGCCGCCACTGCCTCACCCCACCCCCAACTCCCTATCTGAGCCTGAAGGGACAGGCAGGGATGGAGGCCCAGACCACCAGGTGAGAGGCCACCATGGAACAAGGGCACAGGGAGAGCAGGTGAGAGCGAAGGAGAAGGGAGAGGAAGATGGGAGGCCTGGGAAGAAGAGAGGAGAGGAGAAGAGGACCAGGGGAGAAAAGAGGGAGGAGAGGAAGGAGTGAAAGCTGAAAGTTGATAAGGCAGAAAGGAGATGGAAGACCAGAAAAGACGGAATTGAAACAAGGGCTCCAAGGCAGAAGACAGGCCAGGAAGGGAATGGAGGACAAGCTGGTAAGAGAGAGACACCCTGCAAAGAGGCAAGCCGGAGCATCAAGGATACTGGCTGTGCAGAGGGACAGAGGAGAAGGCTGCAGCCCAGGGGTCTCCCCTCCCTGCGTTCACGGAGCTCCCCCAGGGGCAGTGGGGGCGAATTGAAAATGAAACACCTCGTCCCTGGGCCCAAGGATGTGACCCTCGGCAGAAGAGGATTAGGGAGGCTTCCAAGAGGAAATGGGAGGGTGCCAGGAGTGGGGGGAGCCCAACACAAACTCCTGCTGCATCCCCCTACCCCAGTCGGGGAGAGTGCGCGCCTCAGAGCCCAGTGGAGCCGTGGAGCGCTAGTGCCCCCTTGTGGCCACTGCTCCTGGCTTGCCAGGTGGCAGCGGCCATCTGCAAAACTGGGTGGGAAGGGGCACCAGTTGGGCTTTGGACACAGGAAGGAGACAGGTGCAGCGCAGAGCCCAGCGGATGGGTCAGGGACTTTGCCAGAGACCTCCAAGACTTTCAAGCATCACTAGAAAGAAAAACAGTTATGCTTGGGGGTTTTCCGTCAACCTCTGCCATCCTTTTAAGCAGAGCACATGAAGGGTAGACATGACACTCTAAGGCAGGGGAAAAGAGGGCATATTCTCACCTTGGAATGCCCTTCCCACCCTACTGGCACAGTTTCAATTCTGCCATCCTGGCCTTCACTCCTCAGGGCCTGAATCTCTACAGCAGTGTGTGTGTGTGTGTGTGTGTGTGTGTGTGTGTGTAGAGAGAGTAATCTTGTGTATGTCGAGGGCTGAGGCCTCAAGCAGGGCCACCCCAAAGAGGGTGACACACAGCTGGCTCTGGAGGCCCAGCAGGGACCTCCAGAGTCACCAGGAAGAGTCAGAAATCCAGGGTTTCACCTTGCCTCCATGGCTGTCTTGCTGTCCTATTTTGATCATACCCTTGCCCTCCCTCCAGTGGCTCAGATGGTAAAGAATCTGCCTGCAACACGGGACACTTGGATTTGATCCCTGGGTTAGGAGGATCCCCTAGAGAGGGAAATGGGAACTCACTCCAGTATTCTTGCCTGGAGAATCCCATGGACACAGGAGTCTGGCGGGCTGCCATCCATAGGGTCACAGAGTCAGACATGACTGGGCAACTAACACTTTCACTTGCCCTCTCTGGGCCTCAGGCTCCTCATCTGAAACCAAAAGGTCTTGGCCTCAGTGATTCCTAAGAGTCTATCTGGCTGTAACAGTTCGCAATGTTATGATTCCTAAAGACAGAGCTTAAAGAAGAAATTAGTCGAATGCTACATAGAGTTAGTACTCAATGATGATTTGAAGAGGCGGTTTGTATACATACAATCCTGAGGACCTAGCCCTCAGCACTGACTCCTCCAGGGCCCTCAGCAATGTGCCTGCCTCAGATCTGCTCAGACAGGGCTGTAGGGTCAAAGTCAGGCCTGCTCAGTGGGCCTGGGTTGCTTTCTTTCTCACAAGGGGTCAAGGGCAAGAGGCCAACATTTCCTCAGTCCCCCACCAGGGCAGTGCATGCAAGACTTCTCACCCGTCCATTCCAGAGCCCAGGGCCTCAGGGTGGATGGAAAGTGCAAGGTCAGCAAGATCTCACCAGTGAGCCCAGCCCAGGGCAGGAGCCTCAGCGTGGAAATGGAGAAACCTGAGCCTGGCTTGGCTCCCCTAGAGAGAAGGGGAGGGGAAGGAGGGGGCATAGGGAGGTGAAGGGCAACTCAAGGAGACCCCTGGCTGGGGCACAAGAAACCCACGAAAGGGAACACAGAGCCCTAGCCTGGGAGTGGGGAGGGCAGGGTCACCCATTTAGAGAAAAAACCCAGAAAGAAGGCCGAGCAAGTGTTAATGGTTTCAGTCAGTTTGGTGCTTGAGTCTGTCTGCTAACCTGTCTGTGCCTCAATTTTCTCATCTGTGAAATGGAGGCAATAGCACTCATCTTGCAGAGTTGTTGTGAGGATGAAATGAGTTCATCTTTGTAAGAAGCACTTCGACTACTCCCTGGCACCTGGTGAGGGTTTTCTTTCTTTTTATTTCTATTTTTAACCCCCAGGAAATCCTGTCCCAGAGCACACCAGACCAAGGAATCCAGGAATGTCCTAGCTAGCAAGACCCTTATATTCTTAGGTTAAAAGGAATTGGTTGGGTTCAAATTCCACACCCTGCCTGGCTCCCCCACCCTGCCCTTCTCCCCCTCCCCAACCACCACCCTGATACAAATGGGTGTATTTCAACCCAAAAAGGAAAAATGACTTGCCCAAGGTCACACAGTGAATCATAGCTCAGGTGAGGTTTCTTCACTGCCAGACCTGAGCCTCACTTTTTGTCTTTCCCCAGATGAGTGTCTTGCCATCCCTGGCCCTGAATCTTTTGTCCAAGATGGGACTCTGACAGGTGTTTCAATCAGTAGACTATGGCCCTGAGACCAGAGCTGAGGAAGTTCACCTTCACTTTATTGGAGGTTGTCTGGCACTGTCTGCTTCCTCACTCTTGCACCCACTGGAACCAGAGAGTTTTTCTCCTGCTGGAAAGAACCTTGTAGATCACTCGGTTCCCTGGCCTCCCCTTCCATCTGCCATCAGTCATCACCAGCCTCTACCTCTAGACCCCCTCCTCCAACCTCCTCGCCCCTGACTCTATTTCCCTCGGGTATTTAACCCACAATAACCTAGACTCTCCCTGGCCTCTTGTTCCCTTTCCCTGAAGGCTGGCTGTGTATGACTTTCCAAAGCTAATTTAAGCTGGTGATTGACATGGAACAAGCCAACGAGGGAAACAGGCCTCATTCCCAGCACAGGAGCCAGGCTGCACCCACCAGGCAACACTCTACCAGGTGCTGGCGTTTTCCAGGCCCCAGCTTGGGCAGCTAGGCCAGGAGAGTGTAGGGTCTGGGACTCCAAACCCCTGGGAATAGACACCTGGAGGCTCCCACCATCAGGGCCTAAGGAGCTGGAGGGCCCCTCTCACCCTTCCCACCCCACCTCCTCCCTCCCTGTAGCCCAGCTTGGGCCAGGTTATTCCCTAGCGACTGAGCTAGACCTGTTTCCAATGATTCACATCTATGCATTCCCACCTCACCCCTGGGAGCCAGCTCTGCACTCTTAATAGATCTTACGGTTAAGAAGTTTTTTCCTGCTACTCAGCGTTAGTGCTTAAAGTGCAGTTACACTCTGAAAATTGACCATAAAATGACACCATGGGGTCCACATTTATCCTCCAGCCACAATTCCAGACCAGCTTGGTTCAGTTTTCAGGTTGAAAAATGGCTTTTGGGGGCTTCAAACTCCACCCAAGTCCTAAATCTACCTCGGTACTTCCCCCTCGGTGGCGCCTCCCTCCCCCAGGCTGGAGGAGAGGCAGGGCCTTGGACTGCTGAGGTGGCAAGCCAGGCCCAGCTCTGCTCAGCCCATTTCCTGCCAGAATGGAGGGGGAGCAATTGTAGGAGTGTGAGGGACCAGGCCAGACCGTAGGCAGTGAGGGGCACAGCCTACCCAGGCTCAGAAGCCTCCAGTGGGCCCCCTGCTGTGATGGATGCTGGAATGAGTCCTCCCCTTCTCTGGGCAGGACCGGGGATAGGACTGAGAGAGAGAGAGAGCTTCCTTAGTCCAGAATTCTCTGCAGGACCTCTGGGAGACAGAATAAGAAAGGGAGGAATACTGGAGATCTCCAGAGGCCCTGTGGCCCATTCCTCTGCCTCTAGGCAGGGACACCCCTCCATTATGTCACTCTTGGCTGCTCAGCAAGATTTGGCAGTCCTCCTGCCTTGAGTGTGCCACTCAAGCATACAGCCTCAGCCGTATGGCCAGGATCGGGGAGACCCGTCAGTATAGGGCTCAGTAAGGGCTAGACTTGGACTCACCCCGATCTGGTGGTCAGCCCTGGTAACAGTCAGGATAAGGAGGCCCCTGACAGTACAGATGTGAGGCCACGGGCTTCAGGGCCAGGTGCTGGGAGCTGTTCCTCCAGGCCTTGGCTGCCAGTGCTATATCCGGGGCCGGTTACCTGCAGGATGACCCTCCATGGTGCTTCCCCTCCTGTTTACTCTAACAAGCTTGGTTATCTGGTTCCCAAGCCCACAGCAAATTAGAAGCCATAAATCAAAAGGAGGGCAGAGGGGCTGCTGGAAGCAGGCACACTAAAAGTGTCAAGAAGTGAGAGCTGATGGCCTGACAGCAGGGGAGTAGGCAGCAAAACTAGTAAAATACAAAACAACCCCAACCAGGTACAAGAGCTCAAAGATGGCAAACAAGCCAGGGCCATTTTGTGCAGGGGAAACAGTGCTAATAACGCTGGGAGATTAATGACAACGTCCCCAAAGTTGCAGAAAGAGCTTGGTTATACTCTGTTGAAGGAGGCAGGGAAGATAAGGAACACATTTCCTAAACATTTCCATCGAAAATGAGTTATCTTTTTTTTTTTAAGTGCACACTCATGGGACTAAAACCTCCACTCATGCAAAGCCTTAAGTCCAGAGGCCTCATTCCACAAGCGCCGCAGAGCAGAAGTTGGCCAAGTTCCCCATCCCACCAAGAACCAGTGCATGGCAGGATGTGTCTGCTAGCTTGGGAGCCAGTCCCAAATCCAACACCGTCTCCACCACTTACCATCCGCAGGACCCTCAGCAAATCACTTGCCTCTCCGAACCTCAGCTGTTTCCTCTGTAAAATGTTAACAATGATACCTGCCTTGCATGGCTGTGAGGATTACATCTGGAAAACCAAAGCCCGTATATCCGGCCCCCAGTACACAGTAGTGGCTCACTCACGGTTCCCTCCTCACTTGAGACGTTCTCCTTCCTAAGAACTGTGGTTCAGCCTGTCTGTCTCAGCTTGTGGAAGGACCTCAGGGAGCAGAGACGGCATGGGAACCTCTGCCCTCAGCCCTTTCTGTGGGGTCAGTGAGCCTCAGAGTAATGCTGGCTAAGGGCAGGACTTGGGTGTGCCCAGAGATGTGGCGGGAAGAGTAACTGAAGCCATGAGAACTAGAGTGAGGGGCCAAGGAACCTGCTCTTTGCTTCCTCCTCCTTCTTATCCTTCTCCTCTGATTTCCAAAGTTTTTGCCTTTAAGAGAAGTTCCCTCAAGCTTTGTGATCCCAATCAAGGGCAGGTGGTACTTAGGCCAGGAATGGTGAATAGGGGTCTATCTCCTGGGGGTCAGGTGCCAACATGTGTCATGGGAAAAGAACCTGCAGTACAAACAAGGTGGACCAGGGTCGACATGACCAGACATAAGCAGTGTCTGCAGGCAGGTGGATATGCCTGGCACCTGCTGGCCTGGGCACTTCTATTCCAGAGACACGTGAGACAGGGTCTGTGTGCTCAGAGCCTAGCTTCAAGCTTGGCAGCACTGTGTTTGAAGAGCATCCTCCCATCTCTGCCATTTGGGCATGACAGCAAAGGACAGAGAGGTTGAAGGGATGGAAGATGCCTGGCTCTGTCTCACCCAGAAGACAAAGGCAATGCTGGAGAGGCCGTGAAACAGTTTGGAGTTAAGCTAGTCTGGTTTGGAAACCCAGACCAGTGCCATCTTTTGAGTTTCAGTTCCCCCAAAGAGCACGGGCTTTGGTGGCAGACATGGAGGTGGTGGTTTAGTAGCTAAGTTGTGTCCAACACTTGCAACCCCATGGACTGTAGCCTGCCAGGCTGCTCTGTCCATGGGATTCTCCAGGCAAGAATACTGCAGTGGGTCGCCATTTCCTTCTACAGGTGACAGATATACCTGGGTTGAAATTCCAACTTTACCACTTCTTCTATGACTCTGAATGGGCTTCCCTGGTGGCTCAGATGGTAAAGAATCTGCCTGCAATGCAGGAGACCCAGGTTCGATCCCTGGGTCAGGAAAATCCCCTGGAGACAGGAATGGCAACCCGCTCCAATATTCTTGCCTGGAGAATTCCATGGACAGAGGAGCCAGGCTGGCTACAGTCAGCCCATGGGGTTGCGAGTCAGACACAACTGGGCAACTAACACTATGGCTCTGGGCAGGTTACTTCTCTTTCATAAACCTCAGTTTCCTCTTCTACTTCACAGAATTGTAGAAAAGACCATGTGAATTAAAGAACTTAGCATAATGTCTGACATATAGTAAAAACTCAACAAACGGCATGAGTCTGCATAGCAGCCTTCACTCTGAGTACAATACATACTGGCTCATTTCCTTTCTCAGCAACCCTGGAGCTAGCCACTGTTATTATCTTTGTTTTAAAGATGTGGACACTGGTTCTAGGGGTATAAGTGACTTTTCCTATGTGCCACAGCTAGAAAGCAGGATTCAAACCCAGGCATCATGACTCCAAAGTTCTTTTGCCAATTCTGCCAAAATGCAGATTGATTAGGTGAATGGGTACAAATGTACTTTGTCAATTCTAAATTGCTATACCAATGTGAGGGGTGGGTTGTTATTATTTATGAATCATATTAGCAGATAGCATAGAATCCCTGGAAACATCCTGAATGGGAGGCTGCTGAGTGAGAGACCCCCAGGTCCTAAGGATTCTGGGATGTCCCCAGTGCCATTCAGCAGGCTGGCTGTCCCTTTGAGGCCTCCTATTTGCTGGATTTCCAATGACCCACATTCCTCTTGGCCTAGGCCTTTGTGTGTGCAGCTTCTTGACTGGCACCCGGCCTCTGGAACCCAAGCCTGTGAAGAGTAGTTCAGTGCCGCGCAGCTGCCAGGAAGGGGACATCAAAGGCACAGCACGTGGGTGAGGCAGCTCCCTGCTTTGTAAACAGCTTGTGGGTTTCTCGGTGCACAGGCATGAATGCATGCATGCATGCAAGGAAGAGGAGACAGGGGCTTTGGCAAGCAGGCGGGCCCAGGAGCTTGTGGGCTGGGGAGTGGCTAGGGAGGATCAGTGGGGAAGGTGGAGGATGACAGGAAAAGATGGCAAAGGCCTGGAGAGAAGGAGGGAGAGAAGAAAGAGGTGACGTTGGTGTGGATGGCTGGCAGGGCTTGCTCCCTGTGTTATGCTGCTTCTGGAGGGAGGCTCTGGCAGAGCTGGATGCTTAGCGTCAGGCTGCCAGAAGTTTGTGGGCCACCGTCATCCAGGGTTTCTTTTATTCATTCATTCATGCATGTGTGCATCCATACATTCATCCAACTATTCATTGAACCACCAAGTATGGAACAATAGTTTAGAGCTCAGGAACCAGATTGCATGTGTCAAATCCTGCCTGTACTTTATGGCTTTGGGACTTAAGGTGAGTTATTTGCCCCCTGGTACCTCAGAGTCTGCATTTGTAAAATGGGTATAATAATAGTACTTGTCTCAGAAAGTGATTGTGAGGATTCAATAGGTTATTCCATGTGAAGTTCTTAGGATAACGCGTGAAAAATGAAAGTCGCTCAGTCGTGTCTGACTCTTTGTGACCCCATGGACTGAAGCCTGCCAGGCTCCTCTGTCCATGGGATTCTCCAGGCAAGAATACTGGAATGGGTTGCCATTTCCTTCTCCAGGGGATCTTCCTAACCCAGGGATCGAACCCAAGTCTCTTGCATTGCAGGCAGACTCTTTACCGACTGAGCTACAAGGGAAGGCTGAGGATAATGCCTGCTGCTGCTGCTGCTAAGTTGCTTCAGTCGTGTCCGACTCTGCAACCCCATAGACGGCAGCCCACCAGGCTCCCCCGTCCCTGGGATTCTCCAGGCAAGAACACCGGAGTGGGTTGCCATTTCCTGCTCCAATGCATGAAAGTGAAAAGTGAAAGTGAAGTCGCTCAGTTGTGTCCGACTCTTAGCGACCCCATGGACTGCAGCCTACCAGGCTCCTCCGTCCATGGGATTTTCCAGGCAAGAGTACTGGAGTGGGGTGCCATTGCCATCTCCAGAGGATAATGCCTAGTAACAGTAAATGCTCAATAAATATTTGTTATACGTATGCATGCCCATGTGTGTATACACACACATATATTACATGCCAGGCCTTGTGTTAGACACTAGGAACACAGGGATAATAAGACAAACACGGTCCCTACCCTTGTGGAGCTGACATTCAGTTCTAAGGTGAATGAAAGTGAAGATCTTGCTGCCATTTCTAGAATCTTCCCAAAGAGCCAGAAACAGAATAAATGTTTAAACTGGCACTGCAGGGCCTGGAATGCAGCCTCTGCTTCTCTCTGCTATCTTTCTCAATGGGTGCAGGCCAGGCCCATCAGCAATGAACTGTGGGGACCTCGCTCCACAGTCCTAAAAGGAAACACCCCATAAGCTCAGGCAGATGGTGTGAGCAGTGTGGACTTGGTCACTAGCTGACTTCTAGAATGTTTCTTTGTGGGTGAAATGGTGGAAGAAGTTACCCAAAAAAGTGGGCCAGGAAAGAAAATTTATTAAAATTAATCTCTCTCTCTCTCTCTCTCTCTCTCTCTCTCAGGGGCTTCCCTGGTGGCTCAGAGGGTAAAGCATCTGTCTGCAATGTGGGAGACCCAGGTTCAATTCCTGGGTTGGGAAGATCCCCTGGAGAAGGAAATGGCAACCCACTCTAGTACCCTTGCTGGGAAAATCCCATGGACGGAGAAGCCTGGTAGGCTACAGTCCCTGGGGTCGCAAAGAGTCGGACACGACTGAGCAACTTCACTTTCACTTTCACTCTCTCTCCAATTTCTACATTCTTGGGCTCTCTGGATTAGCCCACACTTATAGACGTGTGACTGGTGTCCTTTATATGTACTCATGCATAGATATATGTAAGAACATGCACACACAGACATTCATTGTCATGGACACAGACAGAGCCTGGGAAAAAAAGGTTCATTTGAAATGAAGGCACGGAGGGGGCAAAGGGCAGAGCTAAGGCCTGGACACCAGGTCAGGATGATGGGATTCAGCAGTCATGGCCTCTAGGATCCAGGAAACCTGGCTACTCTCCAGTGACCACTGCCCTCCCAGAGACACAGCCCACAGAGTGTCTTGTATCCATGTTTCCCAGAGAGCATGAATACCTGGGAAGGTAAGCAGCGTTATGACAAAAAAAAATTCAATGTCAAATAAATATGGGAAATGTCAAGTTAAACCAAAATAAAAATTTTTGTTTGTTTATTGCAAGACTTTGCAGAGCCTTCAATAAGCTCACTATAAACAAACCGCTGATGGGGTGTGTGTATGTGTGTTGATCTATTGTGTTTCCCAAACAAATTTGACCACCAAAGCCTTTTTCCACAGAATATTTCCAAGTAGTGTTCTTTGGGGAATGTAACCTTGACTGCTTCTCCAGGTCCAGGCTCAGGCTTCTTCTATGGCCCTGCCATATCAGAATTTTCTTGCCCAGTTTTTTAAGTCCTGGTATAGAGGATGGGGACTTTGCCACCCAGCCTCCCACCTGGGTCAGCAACCTTCTCTCTGTCCCCCCAGCATCAGTCAGGTGTGAGACAGTAGCCGCCCAGCTCCCTTTCAGACCTGAGGCCAACCTGAGAAGTAGGGCCTCCCTTGCCATAGGTCTGCTCTTGAGTCAGGTTAGCTGAGGTGCCAGCCCACCCAGTGTCCAGAGACCTGGGTTGTTCCACATGAAGGGATTTCTGTTCATTACCAGCCTCAACTCATTAGAGCAGCACCAGGCCCAGGAGGACTAAGGGAGAGGGCTGTGCAAATTAATGAGTGACCAAATTAAACATGTTCTCTCAGCCAGCAAGCTGTTCCAGCTGATCGGCTAAGGCCTGGGGATTTGAAAGTGGGAAGTCCCCGCCCCATGGGCCAAAGGCCTTAAGGCAACCACTGCCTCCTGCTCCTTAAGGCAGCCTGGCAGGAGCAGGGTTGCCAAATGTAGCAAATAAAAATACAGTATACCCAATTAAAATCTCAATTTCAGATAAGCAACACTTTTTTTTTTTTAGTACAAGTATGTCCCATGCATTATTTGGGACATACTTATACTAAAAAATTATTCATTCTTTATCTCAAATTTCAGTTTCACTAGATGTCTTGTATTTTATCTGGCAACCCTCACCTGGAGAGGCCCGAGGCTCTAGGAGCTGTGGTGCAGTCCCAGACTGGGTTAAGGCTGTGTGTATGTGTGCTCAGTTGCTTAAGTTGTGTTCAACTCTTTGAGACCCCATGGACTGTAGCCCGCCAGGCTCCTCTGTCCATGGGATTCTCCAGGCAAAAATACTGGAATGGGTTGCCATGACCTCCTCCAGGGGATCTTCCCAACCCAGGGATCAAACCCACATCTCTAACATCTCCTGCATTGGCAGGCAGGTTCTTTACCACTAGCGCCACCTGGGAAGCCCCAGGAGGTGGGAGACCCAAGGGCAAATCCTACCACTGCTCCTATGTCACTGGGTGATCCTGACAGGTCACTTCCCCTGTGAAGCAGCTTTAAGGGCTCTACCAGTGCCAGTTCTGCCTGTCTCTGTCCGAAATGATTCTGAATGGCTGGAGGGAACATGGAGGGACTGTCTACCTCTGCCCCACCCCTACTCCCAGGGCAGGCTCAGTGATACTAATGCTGGGAACTTCAAGGTGCATGGCATGTATTCCAAGGGCTCACATGTGTACGTGTTGCTCACCTTTCCCGGCAGATGAGGCTGAATCACAATATCACTCTGCACTGCATGGAAGGCAGCAGGGTGGACCCATTTTGTAACTGGAGAGAATGAGGTCCTGAGAGGTTCCCAGCTGAGTCAAAGCAGAAACCTCGGCTTCCTTCAGAAGTCCAATCACTTCTCCTTCCTCGCTCTGGGTGGATCCAGATGGGGGCGGCCAGTGCTGCCCCACGTGGGTGCCTCTGTTGCCAGTGATGTCACCAGAAAGGCAGCTAGGAAGGAGCAAGCAGCTGCTCTCCTGTCCCGGGCCCAACCCCCCAACCCCCAACCCCACACCTCGATGGGCAGAGAGCTTAGGGTTAGACACATTGTCAGGCCAGATGTGGATTTGGGTGCTAATTCTGTTCTTTTTTTCCCCCTGAGATCTAAATCATTTAAGTCTTTCTTTTTGCTTCCTGAGGAAGGGAAACACATGGGCTTGAGTGGGCGGGGCTTCTCTGCTCCCAGCTGCTGTAGCCAAGCTCCTGAGACCCCACCCCAGCCCCAGATCTCCCTCCAGCCTTAGCCAGTCAATGGGGTCTCCAGCAGTGGCACGCAGGCTTGGTCAGGGGCTATCTCTGGGTGGTAACAAGGCTCTCCTGTGGGAGAAAGCAGATTGACAGCCTTCTCTCTGCGGGTCTGGGCCCCAGGGCCCCTCCTTTCTGTGACTTCTGTAATACCCCTATCCTCCAGCACCTAACAGAGCTACCCACTCAGTCAAGTTCTTGTGAGGGACTGACTCATTGGACAGGGTCAGAAAACAAATGATGTTCATGGCTTGCTACTGCATGTTAGGGCTGAATGCTATTTGATAGGTCATTTATTTAGTTTAACCCCCGTTCTGTGGAAATGAAGAAACTGAGGCTACTTCAGGAGAGAAGGGATTTGGAAACTCATGTGTTCAACACTCACCAAGAGCTGTGTAAACCTGAGAAGGAAGGCTGGATGAGCCCATTTTACAGGTGAAGAAACTGAGGGCTCTAAGGTAGCTGATGTGTCCAAGGCTACAAAGCAGGGAAGGGACTTAACCAAGATTTGTGCCCTGGACCCTCTGACTCCAAAGTAAGTGCTCTTGCCACCACCAGGATACTGTGTCTGTGTTCGATGAGGTGTACTGGGTAAGATCCCCCCAGTAAATGATGCTCTACTCCAGCCTTCAGAACCCAGGACATTCGACAGCCAGTCAGTGACTATAGTACAGGCTTTCCTCACTTCAATGCCACAATGACACTCACCCTCAAAACCTTCTCCTCCCCAGCTCTACCTTCCACAGGTCAGGAAGTCCCTCCTGAAGTCTGACTTCATTCCCTGGTCCCTTGGCCTGCCATCCTTGCCCTCTGGAAGGGAATCAGCCAATCCTTCTCATTTGTAAAGCACTGTCACTTACACTGCACCATGTAGGTCCCACTCTGGGTGGCTGGCATTATCTCTGTTTTACTCTTGAAAAAAACTGAGGCTCGGGGAGGTTATTCACACAGGACCTTGAACCCAGGTCATCTGACTGATTCCATTCCCAGAGCTCTCTTTTCATCTCATCTCAGACACCTCAACTCCAGTCCCCATTGGAATTTCAGACATGAAAATAACAGGTGGCATCTGTCCAAAACCCATCCCTTCGTTCCAGTCGCTCACTCTCTGCTCCTCGGCCCTCCCTGGGGATCCATTTTCCGCGCTGTAGCCCTGCCCTACCTTTGTCCTGGGGAGAGGGGAGTCAGTTCTAGCAACAGGCCATTCTCCCACTGACTGAGGCCTGTGCCCACAGGTGCCCCTGCCCAGTAACTGTCTCATCCCATGACCCTGGGGCCACAGTGGCCAGGCCAGGGCTTGGCCAATCATCTTATCTAATATACTCCCCTCTTGGTTTCCAAATGTCCTCATCCAGGCTGGCAGGGGAGCTCAAGGGGGAATTCCTACTCCTCAGATTCCCCACTCGCTACTCCTCCCATTATCAGTGAGACTTGGGGAAGGGAAGGGTAGACAGAGATACAGAGAGGGAAGGGGAAAGGCAGAGAGAAAAGGGAGAGACAAAGCAGGAGAGGAGGAGGAGGAGAGAGACAGAGACCCAACAATAGCAACAGAGAGGGCAGGGTAGAGCTTGCTTTTAACGTCTGTGGCTCCATTTCTTCCCTTAGGCAGTGCAGCTGATCTGGTAGCTGGTATCATTCCTTGAGGAGAGGGGCTGCTGGTTACATCGCCAGTACCTAGCAGGGCACCTGGTGTATAGTAGGTGCCCACTTGAAGGAAGGAATGAGAGCCCATCTGTCCTCACTGGCTACCCCACCCATTGCGACCTCACTTCCTGTGAGCTCCGACTCCACTTTGAGAAGCCGTAGCACTCATCTGCTGCTTGGCATAGGCTTCCTGAGATGCTCTCCTTATGTCATAGGTTCCTAGACTGTCAGAGCTGACCAAGCCCTCAGACAACTTAGACCCACCCCTCACGGTGCAGATGGGGGCACAGAGACCCAGAGTAGGGGGAAGGGGAGCACTTGTTCTGTGTCACTCAGCAGAGTTGTAAGTAGAAAGCTGGCTTTGGGCCTGCCCAGGGGCAGGGGCAGTGCACAGCTTACCACGTCCCTGGACCTCCCCTTGAGCCCAGATGCAGCCGTGCTGTGGCTGAGGTCAGAGATCTTTGTTCTGGAGGAGAAGGAATGACAACTTCCTGCCCTCACAATCTGGTTAGCCAGTGGCCCTGCTTCCCGGAGGGTCTTCCCAGGTGGTAAAGAACCTGCCTGCCAGTGCAGGAGAGAGAAGAGACGCAGGTTCCTTCCCTGGATCAGGAAGATCCCCTGGAGGAGGAAATGGCAACCCACTCCAGTATTCTTGCCCAGAGAATCCCATGGATAGAGGAGCCTGGAGGACTACAGTCTATGGGGTCGCAAAGAGTCAGACATGATTAAAGAAACTTAGCACCTACAACACACTGCTTCCAGGAGAGACTGCAGGAAAGATGGTACCCAGGCTCTTCTCCCGAGTGGGCCAGGAGGTAGGGACCCTGGAATAAAGACAGTGCTGATCAAGAAGCGTCACAGTGTACCAGCCCATCCACTCTGCCTCCCTCTCCTGGCCACCATGGGGGTCCACTCCCCACTAGAGTTGAAGCCCTGAACTTGGGCTCTGACAAACCTGGATTTTCTACTTACTAGCTATGAGTTCCTTTACCTCTCCAAGCCTCAGTTTCCTTATGGATAAAAATAGGGCTAACTCCAATTCCTGCCACATATGATTTATGTGAGACTTAAAAGAGGGGCAGTGAACACCCTGAGAATTGCTTGGCAAATGTCATCATACAAGTAAATGCTCAATAAATGTGGGTGTTTCTTGTGCTCTCCTTCACAGCCCTGCTGCCCCTACCTCCTCTAATCCTGGTGCCTTCTTGCTTGGTTCCAGAGCTCCCTGCTCCCTCCAGTCACAGGAGAGGCAGGTTCTGGGCCCTTGCTGTGACCTTGGGTAGCCCCTTGCCCTCATTTCCTTCATCCATCAAAGGCCTTCATGGTGCCTCTGTATGTGTCAAGGGATTCTTGGCTCCTTCCAGGTTTTAATACGGCATCTCTAGAAACCACCTTCCTGTGTTAGCCAGTTCAGTCTAGAATCTAGCCTAGATTTTCATGTTTGAAAGAGAGAGAGAATATGCTTCTGTGTGTCTGTGTCCCTGTGGCTGTGTGTGTCTCTGTTTATGTACACTCCTGAGGGAAAGGCTGTGCAGTCCGAAACCTGTCCCTTTTCTCAGGCTGTTTTTTCTCCGACAGGGTCAGGAGCCTGTGGCTAGCTGAGATTCAACCTCCCTGGTGCACACTGGCTGCCGGTTGCTCCCAAGTGGCCCACCTGTGGTCCTGAGAACAGCACTGTCTCCTGGCCCCCCTTCTCCCAGCCTCAGGAGTTCCTATTTCCATCAGCGCCTGCCAGAGTCTTCTCCCATCTTGTCTCCTCCTTTTCCCTCTGCTTTTGGATGGGTGGGGGGCTCCCCGATCTCCCACTGCCCCACCACACAGACAGACACACACACACAGCACAGCCAGCTCACCCTCTCCTCTTCTGCTTTCACAAATCCCTGATTACTCATTTCTTGTCTCAAATGTCTTGATTCCTACACCGAACAGCACACTTCCTCTCTGTCTGCTGCCCTGAACCCTTGTGTGAAATGAGGGTCATCACGTCTCCTACCTGCTGGCCTTGCTGCAGCATCTGCCCTGGGCCACAGTGAGAAGGAGAACTGGGCTGGGCTGGGGGTGCCACTGTGACTGGCCCTGCTGGCAGAAGATCATGGGTTCACAGATCCCTGGCAGGGACCTAGAGGCAAGAGAGGTGATCTACTCTTGAACCCCAGAAAACTCTTTTCCCCAGGATCCCCACCAAGAGACTCTCCAGGCCCACTGGGCTGCCTCTGCCCTCTGGACTGTTCATGCAGAGATAAAATGGGGACCTCCCAATGTGGTGCCCTTCGGTGGGGGCTACAGGTACGGTGCAAGGTAGGCGTGGCGGCAGGAGGTGCTACTTGGTTTCATGGAGGACAAGGGTGCACTGTTCCTGTCCCTGGTCTCAGGGTTGCTCCCCGACTGTACATTTGCAAATAAAGTTGTTTCTGAGGGAGCCCCTTGAGGCCAAACCTGGGGCAGGGCCAGGGCCCGCGGCCAGCCAGGTGGCTTCCATTAGGTGCCCACCGGGCTGGGACTGCAGAGCCACTAATCCCAGGTTCACGGGGCGCCCAGCTTGCCAAGGGACAAGGGTGGACAAAGCAAAACTGGAGTTTCCCAGCCCTGGGTGGTTTTCTCTCACTTTTAGTACCATTTCCCACTCCTGGGTTTCTCTTTCATTCCTGGTTTCCTCTGTTTCTCACCCTTTGAATCTCGCAAGGTCTCCCTTGGGCTCTCTGCTGGGCCTCTGAGTCCCTAACATCGCCCCACTCCTTACTCTACATCTTTTGGCCTCAGCCCTTCTTTCCCCTGCCTCTGCCTGTCTTCACAGAGGTACCTTTTGGGGAGGAAGCTTTGCTTGCTGCCATGTCAAATCCCACCCTTGCTGTATTCTCTTGCTCTGGGCCCTTTTTACCCCTCTAGAGTCACTCATCCTCCTTCTCTCCTTTCTTGTCTCTCCCAGCTGGGCTGCCACTTCCTTCTGGGCAACTGCAGGGCCTGAGATGGGCAATGTGGGGAGCAGATGTGGCACGCCTGACCCCCACCCCTGCCCAGCAGATGTGGCTGTTTGGGTGGATGAGCAGCCACGTGAGCCCTCCTGGGCCGGGTCTGATGCTCAGGCACATTTAGCCTGCCCAGCCACACTGGCTTCAGCAGGGGTTTTGATTGACAACAGGAAAGAAAGTAAAACACATAAAAGGGAAAAAAATGCAGCCACCCAGCGACTGAATGGAAGAAGAGCAGTGAACCAGCTACCTGCCGCTGCCTGGGCTTGGAGGCAGGCAGCAAAAAGGGAAGACTCTGGATATCTAGGTTCTTCGACCCTACTTACCAGCTTTATCCACAGGCTCTGGGCCCAACAGTGCTGGATTGGATCCTCATAGCAGCCTGGCACCCAGATGAGGCTTAAGCCCAGAGAGGCTAAGTGACTCCTCTAACCCTAACCCCAACCCCAAGACACCCATCTCTCCTTACCCTACAGGACTCTCCTGTCACTGCCCTCCCCCAGGTTTCCAGGTTCTTCTCTCCCCATCCCTCTGTCCTCTGTGTGGTACCCATTAGCAGAGCAAACGACCCAGCTAAGGCCAATACCGGGGCTGCTATGTCTTGACAATTGCTGAAGTATTGCCTTCCCCCAGGTTTTCCCTTGTCACGTTCCTATCAGCTGCTTCCACTCAAGACCAGACATTTTGGGGTCATGGTGGCCCCTCCTCTGGTCACAGGGCAAAGCTGTGCACCCTCTTGGCTGTCTGTTCCTGGATCCATGAGATCCCTGGGCTCTAGGCCCACAGCTCAGCATCTGCTCAATTATCTGAACCTGCCTCAACGGCTTTCTTGAGCTCCACCCAACACACCTGCCCTGAATCAGCCTCTTCTCTGCAATTCTACCCACAGCTCCCTCCCCTGGCTCTCTGCCTGTATTCCACACCCTACTCCGGCCTAAGCCTGGCCTCTTCCCTTCTTCCCTTTGATCCATTTTTTTCTGATCAAGCATCTTCTCCACAGATTCCAGATGGAGAAACAGACCTGGAGAAGGAAAAAGGGAAGACATCAGCTCCCACCCCAAGTCCCTCCGGAGCCAAGGAGCAGCCATCACAGAGGGCTGAAGCTACATTATAAAGCTCTTAGGATCAAACCTTACCCCGGGACTCTCCAGAGCCCACATAGGTTCTACAGCAGCCAGTCCTGATACGCAGGTAACAGACTTTGATCCCCAAAGTGACTAGCACTTGATACTGAAACGAATACCGTCCCTATTCCCAGGTGACACTAGTGGTAAAGAATCCACCTGCCAATGCAGGAAATGCAAGAGACACTGGTTCGATCCCTGGGTCGGGAAGATCCTCAGGAGTAGCAAATGGCAAAAGAGTTGGACACAACTGAGCAACTGAGCACACACACACACACACACACACACACACACACATGGCAACACAGCAGACAAGGGCCTCCCAGAACACAAATCCCTTCTCCTTCCTTACCAACCCCCTCTCCTAGCAAATAGGGCCATGGCCTTTCACAGCACCTTTGCCCCAGAGACGCTGCCATTTTTGCTCAGTCGTGTCCAACTCTTTGCAACCCCATGGACTATAGCCCACCAAGCTCCTCTATCCATGGGATTCTCCAAGCAAGAATACTGGAGTGGGTAGCCATGCCATTCTCCAGGGGATCTTCCCGGCCCAGAGATCAAACCCGGGTCTCCCGTATTGCAGGCAGACTCTTCACCATCTGAGCCACCAGGGAAGCCCCCTTTTATCATTATGCCAACCTTATAGAAAAGGTAAAGCTGAAGACCAGAATGGGGCAGTGATTTGCTAAGGTCACATAGCTCTCCAGTGCCCCCTCCCATCCTCACGCTGAGCTTCTTGCCTTAAGGGGACAACTTCCTTGGAGGAGAGGCCCTCTCTGGGAAAGAGGAAAGAAAAACCCAGCAATCTACTGGGGGTAGGGGTGGGGCAGCAGAGGGAGCCTGGGGATAAATGCCTTCTCTGGAATTGTCCATTACAAGGAAGGTAGAACTGGTCAAGGTGGAGGTCTCAGACCTTAGTCACGAGCTCTGAGAGAGAATTGCTGCCTCCTCCACCCAATGTCCCTGGGGAGTTTCTGTGACTGACATCTCTAGAGCCCACAGACAATATACTGTGAATGGCTTGTGCTGAATGTGGTACCATTGCCCTCTCCTTCCCTCCTGCCCAGAACCTCCCATCCAGGTACTGTCAAGCAAGGCCTTAGCTCTCCCCTTCTACTGCTCCCACCCCAGTCCAAACTGCTGTCACCTCTTGCCTACAAAGGGCAATAGCCTCCTCTCTAGTCTCCCTGCTTCCACTTCTGTTCCTTAAAATTAACTCTCCACCTAGCAGCTAGAGGGGTAGAACAAACATGTAAATCAGATTGTGGCACACTCATGCTCAACACCCACCACTGGCTTCTCCTGCGTTTGGTGTAAAGCTAGGCTCCTTACACAGTCCTCAAGGGGCTCTAGGATCTCGTCCTCCAGCTCCCACTCACCCTAAGCATCTCCTACTTCCTCCACACTACACTGATTCTCCTACACCCTTCCCTAAACGCTTCCTATCTCTCTGTCATCACTGGTGCTTGCTCCTCTTGCTAAACACCTTGCCTTCTGCCCACACCCCTCCTCCCTGCCACCTGTCACTGAGACTCGAAGCCCACCAATCAGTGATGCTCAGAAAAATGGGACTCTAGTTCTGGAAGGGAGAAGAGCACCAATGCCATGCCCATCAGCTGATATTTTCCTCATTTGGGGGTAGCTTGTCTTTGCATGGGGGTGATGGTACAGAGTTTAGGGTGCCGTGGAGATCTGGATGAAGAAAAGTTAGTATGGAGCTTCGATCAAGCGCGGATAGCAAGATGGGCATTGGTGGTGAGCAAGAAGGCCACTAACGTGCCTTAGCACCCACTCCATGCCAGGCAATTCAGACCTGTTTTCTCCTTCCAGCCTCACAACCACAAAGTGTTCCACTAAGTCCATTTCACAGATGAAGAAACTGAGGTGATGAGAAAAATGGAGTGAATTGCCCCAGGTCACACGACTGAGCCTAGCTGCCAGCACAGGTCCGTGGGACTCTTTTCAAGCCTGGGGCTTGGAGGCCGGAGCTGTTTTGGAACAATCAATTACTGAATTGAAGCAATTGAGGGAGCCGATTTGGCCAGGCTGCCTGGCTGGGCGGTTGCTCTCACCCCTGCTCTCTAGCCAGCTGAGGCATTTCGTCATTCACACTTTGAAGGCAGCCTATTCTCACCAGCGGCTTCCAAGCCGTACATTTGCATTTGGATCTTTTCATCTGATCTCTTGGAATTAAAGGCTTTGTCTCCCATTAAAAGAATTCCAGGCCCTAGGAGCCCAGAGGGGGAAGGGAGGGGGCTCCGGGCCCTTGAAAGCCTTCCTTCCCACCGTGCTGGCCCCGAAACCACTCCACCAACGTTAGCGGGTGGGGCAGGCCCGACCAGGAAGACCTGGATTGGGGCACAAAAAGCGAAGACTGCCTCAGGGCCCCTGTTCCATGCTTTAGCCCAGCAGCATTCCCTCCTATCTAGTGCCTCACCAAGCATTACCTAGGATTCAGTGGGCCAGGGGCGGAGCCCAGGTTAAAGAGCCTGCCCTAACAGCTTTGGAATTCCAGCTCTGAGGCTTTTTTAGCTGTAAGCTCTTGGGCAGCTCAGCCGCAGGCATCTCTGAGCCTCAGTTTCCGCATCTATAAAATGGGAGGAGGGGGATCTGTAAAAGGTGGGTCCCACCGCCCAGGGCAGTGGAAAGTGTTCCGTATTAAGAGTCAGGGAAAGAGAATGAAATTCCAGATGTGTCTTCCCCTCTGGTTCCCTTGGGCAAGAGCTTTCTCCTCTGTGGCCCAGCAGGCTCTCCCTTGTAAAAAGGGCTGTTTGGTTTCAAGGGCTCTCCTCCAACTCTGGGATATTGTGGGATGCTGAGCCTCCAGAGCCCATTCAGCCTGCTCCCTCCTCCTTGCCCTGACCCCAACTTGGACTTGGTCCCCCACCCCATCATTATAATATTTTTGTCCTTGTTCCCTAGGCCACCCTGGCAGCACATTAGACTCACTTAGGTAGATTTACAAAAATATCAAGATCAATCTCCAGAGATGCTGATTTAATTGTTTTGGGGTGGGGCCAGGATCGAGTTTTTAAAAGCTCCCCAGGTGGCTCTAAAGTACAGACTGGGCTGGGAACTACCTCCCCAGGCTTTCCAGTACCTCAGATACAAGCCACTCAAAGGTTGAGATTGGGAACTCGAGACCTGGATCTGGCCCTTACCTGTGGTGACCTGGGTAAGATTTAGAAGATGGGATAGAAAGTGAAAGTGTTAGTCGCTCAGTTGTGTCCAACTGTTTGTGACACCATGGACTGTAGCCCCCAGGCTCCTCTTTCCATGAGGTTTCCAAGGAAAGAATACTGAAGTGGGTTGCCATTTACTTCTCCAGGGGATCTTCCTGACCCAGGGATCAAACCCATGTCTCCTATATTGTAGGCGGATTTTTTACTGTTTGAGCCACGAGGGATGGGGGAGGAGATTAAATGAGACAATGCATACAAAGCACTCAGGCCTTTAAAGCAGGGTCCCCACAGAGGCAGTGAGACTCACCAAGTCTGTGTCTCTAAGGTCTGATTTTGGCTTTGCAGTTGACAATGTATGTTCTCTAACCCTGGGCTTCTGACCACAACCCTGTGAGATAAGGTTAATGAAGCATACATTACATATGGGTAGACTGAGGTCCAGAGTGGGGAAGTGACAGATCCAAGGTGGTGTAGCTAGAAGGGCCCTTAAGGACCATTCCAACAGAGTGGGAGGTGGTATAGTCCTCAAGTGTGCAGCCTCTGGAGCCAGACTGCCTTGGATTCAAATCCTGTCTCTATCTCTTCAGTTGCATGAACTTGAGCATGTTACTTTTCTATTCCTCAGTTTCCTCATCCTTAAAATGGGGACAATAATCGTACTTGCCTCATGGGCACTCATTAAGCTACTCCCCACTTCCCCAGCTCAAGGCACCTCCTACTCTGTCTGGAAGACCAGCCCCAGAGTGGGGAAGAGACTCGTCCAAGGTCCACACAATGACTTTGAGGCAGAGGTTGGCCAAAAACCCAGGACTCCCGGGCAGCCTCAAGACAGAGGCCCCACACTACTGCTCTTTTCTGTTGCTTCTGTAGTCCTCTCCGCTCATGAAGAGCATTACAAACTTATATGGCCTGGTCATTGGCAATTTTTTCTGTCTCCCGGTGTTCATGGAGAAGAGCAGAAAAGGAATTCTCCTCTCTAAGGCACTCTTATTTCCGTTTTTTTTTTTTCCTGTGCACTCTCTCAAGCTGGCTCTCACTTGCTCTGTCGCCTCTCCCCTTCCATTTTCTCCCTCTTTAGTTCCCTCTGGTAACTCAAAACCATCTGAATGGATTTAAATAAACCTCTCCTCAAATAGTCTCCTTCAAGAGGGAGAGGATGGAAAGTTAAGCCTGAAGGGAGAGTTTCTCTGATGATTATAGTGAGGGCTGAATGGTGTGTATGCTGGGGTCGGGGGGGGGGGGTACTGGAGATGGAATTGATGGTATGGTGTGTGTGAGGGGGGGATGCAGGGCTTGGATACTGGGAACATGAGCTGAGGAGAGGGGATGCTGCTGGCCAGGGTGGAACAAGGGAATCCACGAATGGGGACTCAGAGGAACTGACACCTGGGGAGCCACAGACAGCCAAGTTTGAGAGGTCCAGAAGGCCCATCAAATTCAAATGGATTCAATGCATGAATCCATTAAATCTCACAACAACCCAGTGAAGTTTTTACAGTTAAAACCCCCATTTTACAGATGAGAAAAATGAGGCTGAAAGAGGTTAAATAACTTGCCCAAGATTCTACAGCAAGTTAAGTCACAGAGATGGGTTTAAATTTGGTGGTTTAGCTTCAGAGCCCATGAACTTAAAAACTCCACTAGGAAGGGATGAACAAATTAGGCCCTTCCCTCAAAGAACTGACATTGCAGGAGTCCTTCTGACAGCAAGAAACAACTTTTTAGGGAAGCAAATGATGTCAGGTAAACAACTCTGGGAGTCAGGAATCTACATTCCAATTCTGAGCTGTGTGACCTTGGGTAGTAAGCGGACACCCAGCCTCACAGGCTTGTTGGGAGGATCCATGGATGTGAAAGTGCCTAGTAACCCATACAGAGCTGGGGGAGAGGATCTTAGACATGGGCTTTTATATACTTACCTGCTCATGACCTCATTTTCGGTTTCCTGCCCTCCAGTATATACACCGTGTGCTTTCGCCCCACTGTGAAGTTCTGTCCCTCAAGCCAGCAGTACTCAGCCCCAAGGAATCCCGCCATGCCCTGAAAAACACTCCTGCTTATAGACACACACACACACATGCACACACACACACACATACACACATACACTCCTTGTGCGCACACACACAGCCCTACACTTGCACACATGTGCCTATCCATATGTACACACCCCCTCCCTTGAAACCCCCATCTGCAGGAGCCCTCCCCATCTACAGGGCTCAGAAATGTGACTCTCATGCAACCCAGCTAATTATTGTGTCGAGTGAGGGCTGCAGGCAGGTGGGCATGGTGAGGGGGAGATGAGGGCCCAAACTGGGTGGTGTGGGATGCACAGTATGGTGTGGAAGGGCTTGGTCAGGAAAGTAGCAGAGGCTGGTCAGACCCAGCCTTTTAAGCAATCCGTTTAGCCCTGCAGCTAAGGAGCCCATTAGTGGCAGCTTCTCATTTCAGATTTCCCAGCATGCCATGGCCCGCAGACTGCACACTGTTTATTTGGAGAAGCCGAGCAAAATTGTTTGTATAATTAGAGCAGGGACAAGGGCAGCCCTTGAAGGGGTTCTCCACAGGAGACCTAGGCTTGCAGCAGACGCCAGCTCCAGGGCCTCACCACTCGCCCCAGGAGCACCCGGCTGGGGCCCAAGAACAACAGAAGCCAATGGGCTGGCTGGGCTACAGGGTCTGCTCAGTGGTCTCTCTGGCCCCCTCTCTCGGTAGTAACTGATTGGACAGACCACCATTGTTCCACCAGAGCCCCCAGGACCAGGCAGAGAGGAGAGAGGGCCAAAGAGCCATGAAGTCACAGTAAGGTGACTCCAGGTTTCGGATTTAGATCTTTGCTTCCCTGGCCCTCTCCAGGCCTGTTTCCTCACCTGGAAAGTGGGGATGGTAATACACCTATTAGAGCCTGGTGGCTGGCAGGGGGAAACTAACTAGGTTAGCATCTGGCAGGGTAACACAGTGTCCCTTCTTTCCCTCCCTATTCTAGGGTTGACTTTGATTCCTTGTTTCATTTTCATCCAGATAATTGCCTTCTGAATAATCAGCTTTAAATCTGCCCACTTAGACATTTCTGCTAACTCTAATGATCACAGTATCCCTGAATCTGGGGTGGGAGGGTCCAGGCAGTTTGCTGCCTTCTTTCTCAAGGCAGCCTGTCCTTTCTCCTATGGCCTCTGATTGTCGGAAATTCTGATGAGATCTAAATTTGTTCTCGTGAAACAACTCCACACTTGTACCCTTTCTCACCCCCATATACAAATCTGAGTTCTACTCCTTATCTCCAGGCAGGCCACTGTTGACATAAGTCCTGGAGCTCTGAGCCAGTGGCCCCTCATAGGGGCAGGTCCCCACCTAACAGAGGGCCTGATCCTTCATGTGAGGCTGAAACCCCCCTTCCTTGGCCCAACCTCAGAACCACACTGTCTCTCCCTCCCTCACCAGTGCTGCAGTCTTGAAGTACTGACAACCATCCGATCTGCTTCCATTCTTGGCCCTGTCTGGTCATGGGTAGGATAAGGAACAATTATATCCTTAGCTCCCATGGTAGGGACTGAGGTTCCCATTTGGGCCTCCCTTTTGGTATCTATAAAATGAGGATTGGACTAGATAAGTTCCAAGACATCCCATCATCTTAGCAGATGCTCAGAAATAACTTCCTGAGGTGGGTAGGGCAAGGAAATAATCAGGTCCCCAGGTTACAAGGCAGCAAGGGGTAGAGCCAGGATTCCAGCCCAGGTTAGCTAGATTCCACAGCTCACAGAAGTCCTAGGGAGGGAGACACACACAAAACAAAGGAAAGTCAGAAGAATCAGTCTTCTGGCTGAAGAGAAGCAGCATTCATTCTTTCATTCATTCATTTATCTATTTCTTCTACCATGTTTTTATTAATATAATGAAATACTTCAGATATATAAAAAGGTCTCTAAAATAACACAACAACCCCCATTACCCATCATTCAGCTTCAGAAATGATTCACAGATATAATTGGAGCTCTCTTTGTACCCTCTCTGATCCTATTCTCCTTCTTAACCCTCTGCAAGGTAGTCAGTCACTCTCTTGATTTCTGTGTGTCAAAAGCTTTGCACTATGGTATTCCATGTAAACTTAACCTTATGTGCTTTGTCACTCCATGTGTGTCTGTGTTAACAATGTAGCTAAAGGTCATTTATTTTCATTGCCAAATAGTATTCCATTGTATAAATACATCACAATTTATTTATCTGTATTCCTCATGACAATACTTAGGTGGTTTTGCATGTTTCATTCAAACAAAGGGCACCAGGAGAAACATCCTTGTGTGCATCTCCTGGTGGATTTGTGTGTGAACACGTTACCAGGGTCTTACTGGGTCTGAGGGTGTGTGCTCATCTTCACCCTTATAGGATGTTGCCAAGTTGCCCTATACATTTGTATCTTCATGGCACACAGCTTACTAAGTATTTACTATGTCTCAAACCTTGGGGTGACAGCAGAGCTGGAGGAGCCTTCCCTTTTAAAGTGAGAAGCAGAGGGAAAGGGGTAAGTTCAGTTAGAAAGGACTTGAGTGAGTGAAAGTTGCTCAGTCGTGTCCGACTCTCTGCAACCCTATGGACTATACAGTCCATGGCATTCTCCAGGCCAGAATACTGGAGTGGGTAACCGTTCCCTTCTCCAGGGGATCTTCCCAACCCAGGGATTAAACCCAGGTCTCCGACATTGCAGGTGGATTCTTTACCAGCTGAGCCACAAGGAAAGGACTTGGAGAGATATAAATTGTTAGTTGCCAAGAATTTGTGGAGAGCTATATGGGAAGAGCTTTCAGGATGCTGGTGGCCTCTTCCCTTGGTAGATATGGCAGATAAGGAGAGGCCTTCTCCCTCCTAGGCAGCTTCCTACTGGATGCAATTGGGAGAAGTCAGGACTGGAAGGCAGCAGGATGGCGTGGTAGTCCTGGTTCCACTTCAGATTCATTGTGTGACCTTGGCTAGGTGCCTTCCCCTCTCTGGGTGCAAATTTCTACTCAATACATGAGATGGGGAGACAAAATGAAGTCTTTTTATTCATTTCATCTTTGTTTATTTAATCTTTATTGTCTACAGTCAAAAGATCTCGGTTAGAAGAATCAATGTATCACATTATACCCAGAGCCTTAATTTTCTCTTCTTTAACATGGGCTTGCTAATCCCTGCTGGACCCACCTCCCAAGCCTACCAGGGATACTCTAGAAGGGTTTCATGTTATCCTTTTAAGTGCTGTTCTCCTTTTGGTGCAGTCTTGTCAGGAAGCAAGGGGATGGCAAAGGTGACCCATGAATTCTCTCCCAGTTTCTAGCTTTTCGCCTCTTTATTCCTCCCATTTCTGCTGGGCCTCTTCTCCAGACCCTGTTCCTACTTCAAATCAGCCATCTCTGCACACAAGGTATAAATATAAAAAGTAAATAAACCCAGAATGAGCCCCAGAACTGAAGCAAATTGTTGGCAAGCACTGGCCGCTGATTAGCATGCATAGTGGACGTGCAGCTGGGCATATCGGAGAGAAGTGCGTTTTGCTGCAGGATAGAGCTATCGGCGTGGTCAAGGCTGGGGAGGGATGCAGGGGGAGGGAGACCTAGAAATGGATGGTGCTATACCCACGGAGCCTGTCAGCTTGGAGGGCCCCAGGCCTCTTCTCTCAGGCTGCTCTGCTTCCTACACATACTGCCTAAACCTGAGCAGGGGCATCCCCTCAGTAAGCTAGAACCTGGGCCCAAAGGAGGGGGATGCAGAAAGAGAGGAAAGCATAGCAGAGGGTGGTGAGGGTCAGATAGGCCCAGGGTTAGCTGAGTGACCTTGGGCAAGTACATTCACCGTTCTTAACCTCCACTTTCCCATCTGTGAAAGGAAATGAAGAACAATGAGGATCTTATAGGTCTGTGATGGCCCAGTGAATTGAAGAGAATGCCGAGCAGAGATAAGCACATTACTGCATGTATGTGTGTTCAGTCTCTTCAGTCATGTCCAACTCTTTGCAACCCTGCCAGGCTCCTCTGTCCATGGGATTCTCCAGGCAAGAATACTGGCATGGGTTGCCATGTCCTTCTCTAGGGGATCTTCCCTACCCAGGGATCGAACCCAGGTCTCTTATGTCTCCTGCACTGGCAGGCGGGTTCTTTACCACTAGCTCCACTTGGGAAGCAGGAGCATAAAAGACATGAGCCCTCTTCTTCCTCTGAGCTATGAAACAGGCTCCCCGCTACCCAGTGTATGGCCTGTGGGGGATGGTGCACACTCCAGGAAGAGTAAGTAGCCAGAGGAGCATCAGGGGAGGGGAATCCATGGAGGGAATACACAGAGAAATAAAGAAAAAAATAAATAAAAATATCTGCAAAATGCTTTGCATCTTATCACTTCATTTAAACTTCTCAGCCATCCTTTCCAGGTGATGAAACTGAGGCACAGAGAGGTTACTAACTTGCTCAAGGCCTCACAGTTACATAGTCGTCAACCTGGTATTGAAGCCAAGGCAGTTTGACCCCAGGTAGGTTTGCCAGAGAAAACATAGAACCTTTGAGTTTAATATTAATTTTAGATAAACAACAAATACTTTTTTTAGTGCATACTGATACTAAAACATGACATATTTCTGCTAAAAAGTATTCGTTGTTTGTCTGAAATTCAAAGTTAACTGGGCATCCTGTTCTTTTTTTTTTATTTGCTAGATCCAACAACCCTAACTCCAGCGGCTGCATTTTTAACAGTACCTTAAAACACCTCCCCACACTCAAAGGTTTCTGAGGAAGAGACTGACCACCTCCCCATGCCTGGGATTTCCCACTCACCTACAAGTCCACGGCTGGTAATTATACTTTAGGAAACCCATAGTCAGCCCCCTAGGATTTGTTTTAACAGAGGGAGGGTTAGATCTCAAACCTTAGTGCGGCCCTGAAGTGGCCATGGGTTCACTGAAAAGGAAGTGCTCAAGGGGCAGGTTGTCCTCCTAGGGGCCCAAGTCCCAAGTCAAGGGAAGAACAATGGAAAAGGGATTTGTGGTCTGGAGTGGGCAGACCTGAGTTTGGATTCTGGAATTGCCATTTATTTGCTGTGTGGCCTGTCTTAGTTAGGGCTGGTTTTTTTTTTTTTTTTTAAATACCATAAATTGGATGGCTTAAACAACAAACACATTTTTCTCCATTATGGAGGTTGGGAAATGGAAGATCAAAGCACCAGCAGATTTGGTGTCTGGTTAGAGCCCGCTTCCTGGCTTGTAAATGGCCATCTTCTCGCTGTGTCCTCACATGGTGATAGGGGTGGAGGGTAGTTACTGAGTGAGCAAGAGTAAGGAGAGAATAAACTTTCAGGTCTCCTCTTGTAAGGGCACTAATGCCATCATGATGACCCCACCGTTATGATCCCATCTAAACCTAATTGGCCTCCAAAGGCCTCATCTCCTAATACCATCATGTTAATGATTAAGGCTATGAATTTTGGGGAGGGGGGGTGCAAACATTCAGCCCATTACAGAGTCTAGGTAAGTTACTCTCCCTCTATCTTTCCTCATCTATAAAATAACAATAATAGCACAGAGTTTGGTGAGGAATGAAGGAACTAAGGTGTAGCACACTAGAAGCCCTCAGGATCTGGGACCTATGTTACCCATCACCTTCAGGCTGTTCCCTCCTATCTACCCTTGCCCACTGTCCTCTGCCCCCAGCACCACAGGCTTGTGATTTCTCTCGGAATGGAGAGAGAGAGAGAGAGGTCAGGCAGCTGATGAGGGTCTGGCCTGCGGGGGTCACTTCCTGTGCAGCTGCCACGCTTGGCATATGAGAACACTTGCTCCCATCCTCCTGCCAGCCACAGCTCCTGAATAATTCACAAAAATACCAATACTCCAGCCATCCTCTTTGAATGAGGGGAGGTCTGGACAAGTGGTTTCTCACCTAAACTCTTCTCCAGCCACGGGGAAGTTAAGCCTCAGGAAGAGAGGCACATATGGGGTACAGGATAGCATAGAAGAAAGGATTTAGGGGTATGGCTTTGTGGTACCACCTCCCTTAGATCCCCATGCCTCTCCAAACACTTTCTCCAAGTGGGGAGGCTCAGACAAACTTAGGAAAAGTTGAGAGCTTGTCTCTCCAGTCACTTTCCTTCTTTGAGCCTGTTTCCCCAACTGTCAGGTACAGATAAAGTCTCTAAGTGTGTTATAGGATTAGTGTGAACTGAAAAATGAGAGGATGGATGAAAGGTTTCTTCAGACTAACACTGCCCTAGAGGCAAAGCATTATTATCCTTTCTGGGCCTTTATTTTAACATCTGTAAAATGGAAACTAGAATGCCCACCCTCTAGAGTTGTTTTGAGGATTAAGCAAGATATCCTCTGGGCTCCTCAAGCTGTTCCCTGTACACACCCCCTTCCCACCCGCAATCTGCCCTTTGCCTGCCTCATTCCTGCTCTTTCTTCAGGATGACTCCAAAGGCTCCCTCTTTGGTGAAATTTTCCCACTTACCCCCACCCACACCACCCTTCCAGACTGGCTTGGGTACCCCATCCCCTGGCTTATTGCACCCCTCATCCAGGCTCTGATTCCCACATACCCTCATGGCTCATTTCTGTGTCTGTCTCCCTACTAGACAGAGAACTCCCCATCTTGTTCCTCATCTCCCCCTGACCAGCATGGGGCCTGGAACTGAGTCTGTGCTCAGTAAACGTTTGCAGAATGAGTGAAAGTGCCTCGTAAACACCGATGTGCTGTCCAGATATGAGGGGTTATGAGCGGGGCATCCCTTTGAAACTCAAGATTCCTCCTATCATCAACTGCAGCAGCATTGTGGAGCTGGAGTTTTCACAACTGGGCCTCCGTTCATCTTGAGTCTCTGGCCCTGGGATGGGGCAAGGGTTGACACTGGGGCTGGTGGACTGGGTGGGGGACACCTGGTGGATGCTGGGCCCAGCTGGGCCAGTCTTGGTGCTTGCTGCTGTCTGTCTCCCGGGCCTCTGGCCTGCTGTTCTGCCCTGTCGAGCCCACTGCATTCAGTCGCAGACACCTCATTATCGCAGGGATGCAGCCAAGCTGGAGGCAGTTCAGAGAAGAGCAGGGAGAGCGGTGTGGAGTGGAGGGGGCCTGGTGCTGGTGCTGGCGGCAGGGGAAGGGAGGGGAGAGTCCCGGTGAGGTTGAGGCATTTGGCTCAGCGGGACCCAGCAGGAAACCTGAGAAGCTCTGAAAAGCCAGCATCTGGAGAGGGCCCTCCCCAGCAAGGGAAGAAATGAGCACTTGGAGGGAAGCGGTGGGAGACCCAGACACAAGCCAGCATTGGACCCAGCCATCGTCCTTTCCAGCCATCAAGTGCCACCCACCTGTGACCACTTCTGCCACTGTGATTATGACTGAGGAAATGCCACTTCCACAGAGTGGGGAGCAAAAGGAACAGGCTGCCATACAGGAGGGGCCCACCCTACCTGTTCCCATCTTATCGATAGTGACACCTGCCTAGACAGGCAAAGGGTCTTGGCCAAAATTACATAGGAAATTAACATTAGATGTGAGCCTGCAGTACAGCCCACACTGGACTAGAACCGCTGCACCGTAAGTTTTCTCCTCTTTTCACCATCTTTTTCTCTCCCCAGGAGCTGTTGCCCACACTGAGCCGTGCCACCTCCCTAGATCCACACCCACATACCACACATACATAAACACACTTGCACACAACCGTAGGTAACCAAAACACGCGTGCGTCTACTAGCAGGGTGTTGCACTGGCTTGCCAAGATGCCTTCCAAAGGGTGATGCATGAGAGGCAGATCAAATCTAAGACACCTCACTCATGCCTGGCACTCTGGCCACTCAGCCTTTGTCCTTATGGCCCTTCTATCAGGAATGCTCTTTCTGCAATATGGCCTGGCTCCCTTCATCTCACCATGAGGCTATCAGCTTCAATGTCACTCTTCTCTGAAGCTTTCCCTAGCTACCTGGTCACTCCAGTCTGTCAAACTGTTATATGTTCTTCATAGTACTAAGTACACTTTTAAATCAGTTTGTTATCTTTCTTCCCTACCCTCCCAAATCGAAGCTCCTTAAGGGCAGCAACCATGTCTGGCTGGTTTTCTGCTGCAACCTCAGCACCTAGAACAGTGCCTGGCATGCATGCACACACACACACACACACACACACACACACACACACACACACACACACACACACTGAATGAATATATGAACAAAAAAACCAAAGCAAGATTTTCCTTCTAGGAAAAAAAGAGATGTCCAGCTTGGGCAGAGAAAATCCAAGTTCAGACCTGATCTAGAAGAGTCTCTGGGGGCCCCTTCATTCCTTTAATAAGTATTTATTTAGTACCAAGCACTATTCCAGGCACTGGAGACACAGCAGGGAACAAATCAAAGATTGCTGCTTTCATGGAGTTCACATTCCAGGGGGAGCTGATAGACAATGAATAAGACAAATAAATATTAGAAAATGATAGGGAATGTTAGAAGGTGATAAGCGCAATGAAGAAAAAGTGCTAAGGGGGAAGGGAGTGCTGGGGTGAGGTGGGATGGGTAGAGGAGCCTGTGTGGAAATTTAAATAGAAAGACCATTTCAGCAGAAATCCAAAGGCGCGGAGGGAGCCAGCCTAAGGAGACTGGGGCAAAGGAAAACAGCAAACACCCAACCCTGAGACTGGAGTGTGCCCGGCATGACTGAGGGGTAGCAGGGAGGTCTGCGTGGCTGAGGCAGAGTGTCACAAGGCGAGAGCAGTGGCGAGGGGGTATAGTATCACAAGGCAGGTGTCCCTTCTGTCACTCTCCCATGCTTGGGGAGCCAAGAACTTATGACACTTGAGCACCGAGAAGTACCTGCCAAAGAATGTCTCAAAACCTACCTCTTCCTCCTTTGCTGAGGGTCCTAACCTGTGCCAGCTCCCCCATTTATTTTGCTTGTCTTGCCTGTGGCACACAGAAAACTTTCACCAGCTTGGCTGAGGACAAAGAGGGCTGCTGGCAAATAACCCTTACATTTGGGTAGCGATCTGTGGCTTGAACTACGTCTCTTAGTCCTGCCACAGCCCTCCTGGCCCACAGAAGCAGTTAGGGTGGGCGACATTAGCCCCATTTGACAATGAAAAAAATGAGGTATAAAGTGTAGTGCTAGTGGTAAATGATTCTCAAGTATGTACTTCTCATGGAATCTTTACCAGAACCCTGGAGTCCCAAACTCTTTAGATGGATGAGAAAATGGAGACTCAGAAAAGTTAAGTGAGATTTTCCAAGGTCATGCAGCTAGGTCATGGCAGAGCTGAAATTGAAATCCAGATTTTTTTTTATCTCTACCATCTCATGTTTTCCCTGATGCAACTCAGCCTCTGAGGAAGAAGTAGGAGATTGGGAAGTGAAGCTGAATGCATAGTGCGGTCATTTATACTGAGGAGGTGCTCATTAAGCTGGGTGGCATAAAGGAAAGAATGTGGGCTTTAGAACCAGACAGACTGAGTTGAGCATCTCAGAGTTGCTGTGTGACCTTGGACAAGTTGCTTCCCTTCCCTGAGCCTCACGTCTAAAGCCAACTAAAGGCAGGCATCTGCTTTGCACAGGTGCTTTATGAATTCAGTTTGATCCCCTGTGGAGAAGTGCCCCATATGCTGCCTGGCACAGAGTAGGTGCCCAATTGGGTCCTTGTTTAGAGATGTTCATGGGGTTTTGTCTAACTGAAAATGCAGAGGCCAATGGCAGCATGGCCAGCCTTGGCTACCCCCTTGCCTGGGTGAGATTAGGGCTAGGACTGGGCCTGCATGAGGGTCCCAGCTGGTGTGGTAGGCTTGTCAGCACCAGGCATCAGACCTCTTTGCCCTGAGGAGGCTTCTGGGACTAGGATGATGGCAGTGCCATTGCTCTGTCTGTGCAACTTTTAACTTGGAACCCAGCAAAAAAAGACAGAAGCAGGGGCCTCGTGATGTAGGCCCAGCTCCTCTCCCTGTAACTCTCTCTTCCCACCTTCCCTTTTGCAGGGCCAGCAGAGAAAATAGTTCCCCTCTTCCCAGCTGCTCCACCCCTCCCCAACCCGAGGATCCCCTGGGAAGGCTCAGGGCTGTTTAATGGGGTGGAGCTGTCTTTAATCTGCTCTATAAATGTTTTCTGGATCCTCATTAGAAACCATAATGTCCTATTAATATGCTGATGAGATTTCATTTAGGGCTAAGGAGGGAAGAGTAGCTGGGATGATGTAGGGTGGGGGTGGGGTGCTGGGCTTCACCATGGGGATCCCAGGGGAGAGGAGCAGAGTGGAAATAACAGTGTTGCCCCCTAGTCCTTGGGAAACCTGGAAGACGCAGTGCTAGGCCCCATTGTTCCTTCCACACAGGCCCTCAGGGATCTGAGTCAGCTGCCACCAGGACTGGCAGATGCACACATACCCCTCCACACCCCACCCCTGAATACCACCATGGGACTCCACCCCAGTGACCAAGGTTAGTCACCAAAGCCTAAGCTCATTTCTCATATGTTCCTACCACTGGCATCCATGCTGAATGCCATGGAACTGAACCTATACCAAATTAGGCCTCCACTGAGACACATCGGGGAACTTTCAGACCATGGAGAGAAGCAAGGTATATACAGTTGTGGCTCCATAAATTGTGGCTACAAAGGCAGGTCCTGTCCTTGTGTTGTTCCTAGTCTGATGGGTGAAAGAGAAGATGGGTGAGCAATTAAAATCCAGTGCTGTGATGAAGGAGTTTGGGCATGACAAAGGAGGGAGGGGCAGGCTGGGTGTGTGGGTGCTGCTCCAGAGTTCTTCAGAGATGTGGCGCCGCACCAGGCCTTCTCCACATCACAGCCTGCCAAAGTCCTGCCACCCTTCAAGACCAGCTCCCCAGTTCTGTCTGCCCCTACAGTCTCCCCCAGTGAGCTAGGATTCAGAGGCACAGGCCTCTGTCTGCTGGTCTCTAGAACAAGGCTATGATCTGTGGCTGAGGGTCCAAATGACATCCACTGATGGGCCTCTGCACACCCACCCAGGCCTCCTCTCCAACCTCCATGGGCCAGTGGATCCTTGACTCCCAATTCAGCAAGAGCCCTGGCTTCTCACTTCTTTCAAACTGCCTTGGCTGCTTCTGGTCACTGGCTCACACCCCAGTTCCTGGTTTTGCTAAATCATTTAGATCAGGACCGTTGAATTATCTAGCTCCAACTGGCCCCATCATGCAGGGCTCCCTGTCTAACTCTCCTCTCCCAGCTACCTCTGGGAGGAACCTTGGCCTGAGCTGCTCCTATTCCCCTCCAACAAAATTTTGCCAACAAAAGTCACCTTCATGGCTCTTTGGTGTCTGACCTTAACTGGAGCACATTTGCATGGCACTTCACAGTTTGCAGGCTGTTCTCTCAACTCAACCTCCTGTCAGTCATTTAGGCTCTGAACTTCTCAGAGCTAATCAGTCATCCATTCCTGTTTCCACCAAGTAGAAAAAGCAAGTGTTCAGGTCCTGGCCCCTCTCCCCCACTTATTTGCTGGGTGGCCTTAGGTAAGTTGGGGCTTCTCAGATGGCTCAGTGGTAAAGAATCTGCCTGCGATGCAGGAGATGTAAGAGATGCAGGTTTGATCCCTGGTCAGGAAGATCCCCTGGAGGAGGGCATGGCAACCCACTCCAGTATTCTTGCCTGGAGAATCCCCATGGACAGACGAGCCTGGCAGGCTACAGTCCATGGGGTCGCAAAGAGTCAGACACAACTGAAGCGACTTAGCATGCATGATTAGGTAAGTTGCCTCAGCTCTCTGTGCCCCAGTTTCTGTAAAATGGGAACAATAATATTATGGGCATCACAGAGTTCTTGTGTAGATTCAAGGAAACAACGAATAGGCCTAGCACACAGGAACTGCCCTATAAATGCCAATGGTGATTCCTCAGCTTTCTCAAAGTTTCACACAGGAAATCTCCACACCCATGCTGTTGCTGCCCCACTTCCAGGCTATTCCCTGGGCCCCAATTCATCTCTTTCCCATGGTTCAAATTCTGTCTTTGGAATAAGACAGACCTGATTTCACTTTTGGTGAGTATTTCTCTGAGCCTCAGTTTCTTTATCTGCAAACTGGACTGTGGATCCTCACCTCAATAGCTTGATGTGAGGATCAAATGAGATGGGGGCCATCAAAGTGCCTGTCACAATGCTTGTCTCATTTAAGAATTTATCTCGCCACATCCATAGAGCTCAATCTGAGGATAGTTTTGCTTGAGCCTGAGGGTGGAGTGGGTACAAAGGCAAGAGAATGGCTAGGAAAATTAACATGGATGCCAAGGAGGCCTTGGCAAGGGTAACCAAACTCACCAAGACAGTGTCTGATGGGCACAGCAAGCTTAGGCATGACACAGGCAGTGGACCTGATGGGCATGCTGATTTGACTCTGGGCCCAGCAGAAGCCACAATGTGAAGTCTTGCAGAAATCTGGCCATTCTTGGTGGGGTCCAGGTATGCTTCCTAAAGGACTCACTCAAGCCAATAAAAAAGATATGAAGGAGAGAGACTGGTTGGGAAGAGATTCCTTTGGGTGCCAACATGGAAACATGGGTTGCAGAGACTGACGGCACTTTCTAATTACCCAGAAAGAAGTAAGGTGGTTCTGGAGGCCAAGGGCCAAAGAGATTTCACAGCCAGTCCCCCTGTATGACTAAGGCCTGCCTGATGAGCTTTCTAGTCCTTGGTCTCTTCTTGGACAGACCTGGGTGGACCCTTCCTGGATAGGGCTTGGCAAAGTCTGAGACTGGAGACAGGGAAATCAGGGAACCAGAGTCTGTATGATGAGAGATGTGCTTGAGCTTCAGCCTCCTGGATGCCATAGCAGCAGAGTGAGGGCAGATCTTTGCATTAGATGTCCTTGGGTGAGTGGGGGTTGCTCCAGGAGCATACGGGCAGCTGCAAGGCCAATGTTCAAACCTGGAATCCAGGGGCCAGCCCACATCAGCCAGTCAGCAGGGTTCTCCAAAGCTCAACTGGTCTCTAAGGAGCTGCTCCAATCAGGGAGTCATCAGCCTAGAACATTTATTAAGCACCAGATACAGGGTCTGGGAAAACACAGGTGAATCCTTGCTTTCTGACAGTTGGCATCTCTAAGCTGAAGTAATGGGGCACATGGGGATGGCAGTAGAGCTTCATCTCAGCTCTGCCACTGCTTTGCATAGTACAGATTTTCCCCTCTGAGCCTCAGCGTCCTCATCTGTACCCTGAGAAAAAGTGGGGAAATCAATGCTTCATAAAGGCCGATGAATCTGAATGAGTAAAGGGGGTTCAGACGTCATGAGAGGGGATGTATAGAGCCCAGGGTCTCAGAGCAGACAGGGTTGGGAAGCTCTTTCTGAGCCTACAAGGGGCCTCCTGTCTCTCAGGCTCCCTGGCCCTCCCACAGCTCCCAGGGAGGCCCTGCAGGTTAGACTCCATGGGGCTGAGACCTTATACAACCCTCCACCCCTTCTTGCCTTCCCCGCCATGTAGTGTGGGCTGTCCAGACATCTGCTTGCCCACCAGGTCCGAAGCACTTAGGTTTCAGCCCACAGAGGAGCAGTCATGGAGAACAGATATGGCTCTTTCCCTTCTAGGCCCCAGAACCTCTCTGGTGACCATAGGAGGCCAATTAGCAAAGAACAAAATGCTTCCTGCCCTGGACCCTCACCTTCCACTGTCTACATCTGCTCAAAGCTTAATGGTCATTTGATCTGTCTCTGGGGGGACAGTGGATGGGGCTTCCATGGACTGCCTGGCTCCAGGCAGCAGCCTGGGTCCTGAGGGAGGCCAAGGGAGGAAGAGCAAGGTGTCTATGGCTGCTGGGGAAGCCCAAGATGGCAGGAATACAGTACACTCAGGTCCAAGGGCCAGCGTCTGGAGCTGCTCCTGCTGCTACCTGAGAACTGATGCTCCCCAGGGTTTCTTCTGCACCTCTACAAGGCCCCGCATGCGTGCTAAGTTGCTTCACTCGTGTCTGACTTTATGACCTCACGGACTATAGCCCGCCAGGTTTCTCTGTCCATGGGGATTTTCCAGGCAAGAATTCTGGAGTGGGTTGCCATGCCCTCCTCCAGGGGATCTTTCTGACCCAGGGATCAAACCCGTATCTCTTAGGTCTCCTGCATTGGCAAGTGGGTTCTTTACCACTGAGCCACCTGGAAAGCCTCTGCAAGGCCCTAGCTGAGCCCAAGCTGGTGGTCGGTGTAGTTGGGATGGAGGGAGACAATGAACCCTTAGAGCATCTTCTTGGTTTAGAAAGCTGCTGAATCCTGGATTCTGAGGGACTGGGTCCTGTGCTAGGATGTGGATAAAGGCCTTCATTCCAAGCTTTGCAGGCTGGTCTGAAAAACTGGTTTGTCTCCTTGCGTGCTGTGGGGAAAATGCTCAGCTAGAAGGGAGAGGAGCTGGATTCTGTTTGGGGGCCTGCCACTGACAGACTGCTTTGTGGTTTCTTTATCCCTGGGCCTCAGTTTCTTCATTCATCCCATCTTACAGAGTCAGCTGACACTGCCTGGAAAAGTATTCTCAGAGAGCTCAGGTGAGTGGGAAGGCTAGAGTGGCTGGGGTGGTGTGGAATTCTGTAAGAGGGGAGAGAAGCTGAGTCTGGAAAGGTAAAAACACTTCCTTAGAGGGGTATCCACTGATGTCTCTCTCCCACTTCAATTTGAAACCCAGCCCTGACAGTTACTGCAATGTGGCCTTGGGCAAATCTCTCAACTCTTCTGTACCTTAGTAAACCAGACCTTAGATCAACCCTACTTACTGACTCTTGAGATCATGGGTATAAATGAGGTAAGGTCTGTAAAGCACCCAGCTGGCATGAGGGAGGAGATGGAGGAAGCACTGTCATGAGGGTGAAATGCCTGCAGGAGTCAAGCACAGCTGCCACCGGCTACCAGCCCCAGACTCCACCCCTACCCCTGCCATGAATAATGAACTGATATTGATCCCTTGGTCAGGAAATTCCCTGTGACCTGTGATAAAAATACACCCAGTCTGTGAGCCTCAAGCTCAAGACAGGCTTGCACCAGCCAGAGCTGAGCTCATCTGCACACTCCCACCCAGCCCACAACCCCCAGAAGGAGAGCTCATTTGGACAGAGCATCAGAGACCAAGCCCCAGCTGGTGCCTATCGTCTCCTCCACTCCATGGCCAGGGACAAAGTATCAAATATACAGGCTCATCCATGGCAGGAGCCCCTGTAGCCAGGCCCCTGGAAGAGGGGCTGGATCACAGACCTGTATTTCAATCTTGCCTCCATCACTTCTTGCAAGTGCCTCAGTTATACCAGCTATAAAATGGAAATGGAATTTCTTCCTCAGAGTTAGTCCTAGATTCAAATAAGTTGAGGAATGTAAAGTACCCAGTGCGGTGTCTGCCAGGAAGAGGTACTCAATAAATAGCAGCACAGGCCTTCCCAATTCTTCCTCCTGTCGCCTTGTCCTTGCTGTGAAACTCTGGACAGTTTCATAGAGGAATGAAACTTAGTGACTATTTTTTTTAATAAGACTAATTGAAATATAATTAAAAAACCATAAAATTCACCCACTTAGCCTATACAATCCAGTGATTTTTAGGAAATTCAGAGTTGTGAAACTAACATCATAATTTCAGATCATTTTTATCATCCCAAAAAGAAACCCTATACACAATTCTCACCTTCCCCACCCTATGCCTCTGACAACCACTAATTTACTCCCTGTCTCTGTAGATTTGCCTCTTCTGAAAATTTCATACAAATGGAACCATAGAATATGTGCCATTTGTGTCTGGTTTCTTCCACTTACCATAATGTTTTCAAGCTTCATTCATGTTGCAGCATGAAACAGTACTTTTTTCCTTTTCATGGCTGAGTAATGTTCCATTATGTAGCTTAAATTACATTTTTGTTCATCCATTTATCAATTAATGGGCATGTGTGCTTCCCCCCCCCCCAATTTTTAGCTATTATGAATAAAGCTGCTATGAAGCTTCATGTACAAGTTTTTGTGTGGACATATGTTTTCATTTTCCTATACCCGAGAAAAATGAAAACATACGCCCATACATATAATATATGTATACATAAGTGTAGTTGTTGAATCGTATAGTAATTCTATGTTTAATTTTTTGAGGAACTGCCAGATTGTTTTCTAAAGCAGTTGTACCATTTTATTTTTCTACTGTAAGTATATGACGGTTCCAATTTCTCCACATCCTTGCCAACCCTTGTTGTTGTCTTTTTGATTATAGCAATTGCAGTGTTATCAAACTGATATCTTATTGTGGTTTTGATTTCTCTGATGGCTAATGATGTTGACCATCTTTTCATGTATTCTTGGCCAGTGGTGTATCTTCCTTGAGAAATATCTATTCAAATCATTTCCCAAGTTTTTAATTGGACTGTTTTTCTTTTTATTATTGAGTTGTAAGAGTTCTTTATTCTGAATATAAGTTCTCTATCAGATATATAGCTGGCAAATATTTTCTCCCATCTGGTGATATGTATTTGGTTTTTTGTTGTTGTTGTTTTGTTTTCTTGATGATGTCCTTTGAAGCACAAAAGTTTGTAATTTTGATGAGATCCAACTTATCTTTTAACACTTGTGTTTTTTGTGTCATGTCTAAGAAACCATAAGAAGTTAATCGAAAGTCACTATTTTCTTTTGAGTGAGTTTTATACTTTTAGTTCTTACTAAAAGAACTAAATTACTAATTACTCTTACATTTAATACATTTTGGCTTAATTTTTTATTATGGTATGAGGCAAGCGTCCAACTTTATTGTATATTTTGCTGGCAAATATCCAGTTTTCCCACTACTATTTGTCAAAAAGACTATTCTTGATCCCACTGAATTGTCTTGGCACTCTTGTTGGAAATCAGTTGACTGTGTTATACAAGAGTTTATTTCTAGACTCAAATTTCTATTCTATTGTTCTTGAAGTCTATCCTTATGTCAGTATCACACTGTCTTAATTACTGTAGCTTTGTAGTGAGTTTTGAAATAGAGAAAATTTTCCAATTTTGTTCTTCCATTTCAAGTTTGTTTTGACCATTTTGGATTCCTTGTAATTTCACATGAATTTTAGGATCTGCTTATCTATTTCTAAAAGAAAAGCTGGATATTTTATAGGGATTGTACTCAATCTATAGATCAGTTTGGAACTTTATTGTCATCTTAATATTAAGCCTTCTGATACATGAGCATGTCACGTCTTTCTATCTATTTAGGTCTTCTTTAATTTGTTTGAGCAATATTTTATAGTTTTCATTGTATAAGACTTGTACTTCACTCATTAACTATATTTCTAGGTATTTTACTCTTTTTGATGCTACTGTAAATGGAATAATTTTCTTAATTTTTTTTCAGATTGTGCATTGCTAGTGTAAATAAATACAATTAATTTTTGTTTATTGATTTTATATCTTGCAACCTTGCTGAACTTATTAGTTCTAATAGTGTCGTGTGTGTGTGTGTGTGTGTGTGTGTGTGTGTGTGTGTGTGTGTATTCCCGGTGGTTTTCCACATAATGGTCGTATCATCTGTGAATAGAGATGGTTTTACCTCTTCCGATCTGGATGCCTTTATGAATATATATTTCTTGCCTAATTGCCCTCCAATATAGTGTTTAACAGAAGTGGTAAAAACAGACATCCTTGACTTGTTCCTGATCCTGGGGCAAAGCATCTAGTCTTTTACCATGAAGTATGATGTGGGTTTTTGGTAGATGCTCTTGATTAGACTGAGGAAGATTCCTTCTATTCTAGTTTTAGTGTTTTATCATGATAACTTGTTGGATTTTGTTGAAAAGCTATTTCTGTGTCCAATGGGATGGTTGCAGTTCATTTGTCCTTCATTCTATTGACTCATTTTTGGATGTTAAGGCAATCTTGAATTCCTGGGATAAATCCCACTTTGTCTTGATATATAAATCTTTTAATAAGTTGTTGGGTTTGGTTTGCTAGCATTTTGTTGAGTATTTTGGAATCTATATACACTGGACTGTAGTTTTCTTATGTTTTAGTTTTGGTATCAAGGTGATACTGACCTCATAGAATGAGTTGGGATGTGTTCCCTACTAGTCTATTTTGGGGAAGAAGTCATGAAGATTTGGCATTATTTTTTCTTTATGTTTGATAGAATTCACTAGTAAAGTCATCTGAATCTGAGCTTTTCTCTGTGGGATTTTAAAAATTTATTAGTTCAGTCTCTTGTTATAGTCTATTCAAAAATTTTTAATATCTCTCACATAAGTTTCAGTAGTTTCCTTCTAGAAATGTGTCCATTTCATCTACTTTATTTAATTTTTGGCATGCAGTTTTTCATAATATTTCTTTTATATTTTAATAGTATTTCTTTTATTTTTATTTCTGTAAGGATGGTACTCATACCCTGCTTTTGTTTATCATTTTAGTAATTTGAGTCTTGTCTTTTTCTTGGTCAGCCTAGTTAATAGTTTGTCAATTCTGTTTTTATTTTCAAAGAAACAATTTTAAATTTTGTGGATTCTTTTGTTTTTCTATTCTTTATTTGATTAATTTCTGCTCTAATCTTTATTTCCCTACTTCTGCTTGAGGTATACTTAGTTCTTCTTTGTCTATTTTTTTAAGGTGAAAGCTTAGGTTTATTTGAAATCTTTCTTCTTTTCTAATATGGGCAATTAACAGCTATAACTATTCCTCCAAAGTATTGCTTTAGGTAAATCTCATACATTTTGCTATGTTTTTTTCATTCATCTAAAAGCATTTTCTTTGTTCTCTTGTTAGTCTTTCTTTGACCCATTGACTATTTAGGACTGTGTTGTTTACTTGCCACATATTTGTGTATTTGCCAAATTTCCTTGTTTTATTGATTTTTATTTTCATTTTTGTGTGGAGAACATGCTTTGTATTATTTCAGTTCTTTTAAACTTAGTGAGACTTGTTTTATAACAGAATATATGATCTACCCTGGAGAATGTTACATGTACGTTTGAGAAGAATATATATATAGCTATTGTTGAGTGGAGTGTTCTATAAATGTCTATTAGGCGGCTGGTTGATAGTGTTATTCAAGTTATCTACATCTTTGTTGATCTTTGGCCTAGTTGTTCTATCCATTATTGAAAGTGGGGTGTTGAAGTCTTCAGAAATTATTGTTGAATTTTTTATTTTTCCTTCGTTCTGTCAATGTTTGCTTCATGTAATTTGGAGCTCTTTTGTTAGAAGCATATGTTGTTGCTGTTTAGTTGCTAAGTAATGTCTGACTCTTTGCGATCCTATGGACTGCCACTCGCCAGGCTTCTCTGTCCCTCACCATCTTCTGGAGTTTGCCCAAGTTCACGTCCATTGCATTGGTGAAGTCATCCAACTACCTCATCTTCTGTTGCCCTCTTGTCCTCCTGCCTTCAATCTTTCCCAGAATAAGTGTATTTTCCAGTGAGTCAGCTCTTCATATCAGGTGGCCAAAGTATTGGAGCTTCAGCATCAGTACTTTGAATGAGTATTCAGGGTTGACTTCCTTTAAGGTTGACTGGTTTGATCTCCTTGCTGTCCAAGGGACTCTCAAGAGTCTTCTCCAGTATCACAGTTCAAAAGCATTAATTCTTTGGTGCTCTGCCTTCTTTATGGTCCAGCTCTCACAACCATATATGACTACTGGAAAGACCATAGCCTTGGTTATATGGACATTTGTCAGCAAAGTGATGTCTGTTTTTTAGCATACTATCTAGGTTTGTTATAGTTTTCCTGCCAAGAAGCAATCGTTTTCTACTTTCATGGCTGCAGTCACCATCTGCAGTTATTTTAGAACCCAAGAAGAGGAAATCTGTCACTGCATCCACCCATTCTCCTTCTATTTACCATGAAGTATGGGGACGATGCCATGATCTTAGTTTTTTAAAATTTAGCTTTAAGACAGCTTTTTCACTCTCCTCCTTCACCCTCATCAAGAGATTCTTTACTTCCTCTTCACTTTCTGCCATTAGAGTGGTATCATCTGCATATCTGAGGTTGTTGCTATTTCTCCTGGCAATCTTGATTCCAGCTTGTAACTCATCCAGCATGGCATTTCTCATGATGTATTCTGCGTGTAAGTTAAATAAACAGGGTGACAATAAAAAGCCTTGCTGTAATCTTTTCTTCATGTATTTGAAGCTCTTTTGTTAGGGCCATATGCATTTATATTTTTAATATTTTCCTGATGAATTGACCCTTTTATCATTATAAATTGACTATTTTACCATTATAAAGAAGACTGAGCACTGATGAATTGATTCTTTTGCTTTGTGGTACTGGAAAAGACTCTTGAGAATCCCTTGGACTGCAAGGAGATCAAAACTCCTCTGCAAGGAGTCAATCCTAAAGGAAATCAGCCTTGAATATTCATTGGAAGGTCTGATGCTGAAGCTGAAGCTCCAATACTTTGACCACCTGATGTGAAGACCTGACTCACTGGAAAAGACTTTGATGCTGGGAAAGATTGAAGGCAAAAGGAGAAAGGGGTGGCAGAGGATGAGATAGTTAGCATCACCAATTCAATGGACATGAATTTGAGCAAACTCTGGAAAATAGTGAAGGACAGGGAAGCTTGATGTGCTTCAGTTCATGAGGTCTCAAAGAGTTGGACACAACTTAGTGACTGAACAACAGAACATCATTATAAAACATTATTTTTTAAGTAACAATTGGTCTTCAAACCTATTTTATTGATATTAGTATAGTTACTACAGCTATCTTCAGGTTACTATTTACAAGATATATCTTTTTTATCCTTTTATTCTCAACCAATTTATACCTTTAAATCTAATAAATGCCTCTTTTAGACAATATATAGTTTATCATACATTTTTAAAATCCATTTTGCCAATCTCTACCTTTTGATTGAGGTATTTAATACATTTATATTTAATACAATTACTGGTATGACTGGAATTACACCTGCCATTTGCTGTTAGTTCTCTGTATGTTTTGTGTCCCTTTTGTTCCTCTATTCCTCCATTACTGCCTTCTTTGTGTTACTTAGATATTTTCGTGTATCATTTTTATACTTTTTTTGATTTCCATTTTCCTAATGATTAATGATATTGAGCATCTTTTCATATGCTTACTGACCATTTGTATATTTCTTTGCAAAAAATGTCATTTCAAGTCTTTTGTTCATTTTTTAACTGGGTTGTTTGATTTTTTGTTTGTTTTGGGGTTTTAGGAGTTCTTTATACACTCTGGATTTTAATCCTTTATCAGCTATGTGATTTGCACATATTCTTCCCATTCTATAGGTTGCCTTTTCATTCTGTTGATAGTATGCTTTGATGCAGAAGTTTTAAATTTTGAAATCTAGTTTGTCTATTTTTCCTTTGTTGTCTGTGCTTTTGGTGTTAATCCAATCCCATTAAGATTTCCTCCCATATTTTCTTCTAAGAGTTTTAGAGTTTAGCCCTTATGTTTAGGTCTTTAATCAATTTTGAGTTAATTTTTATATATGGTAAGAGTCCAACTTCATTCTTTCACATGCGGATATCCAATTTTCTTGGCACCATTTTTGAAAAGACTTGTCTTTTCCCCACTGAATCATTTTGGCATCTTTGTCAGAAATTATTTGGCCATAAACACTAGGGTTTATTTCTGGGCTCTCTATTCTATTCCATTAGTCTATATGTCTGTCCTTATGCCAGTATTCCACTGTCTTGGTATACTGTAGCTTTGCGGTAAGGTATGAAATCAGGCAGTATAAGTATTCTGACTTTGTTCTTCTTTTTCAAGGGTATTTTGGCTCGTTGAGCTCCCTGAATTTGCATATGAACTTTAAGATTGCTTTTCCTATTTCTGAAAAAAAAAAGAAGCTATTAGGATTTTGATACAGACTGCATCGAATCTATAGATCTCTTAGGGTAAATATTATCATCTTAACAATATTAATTCTTTCAATTAATATTGGGATATCTTTCACTTTACATGTCTTCTTTCATTTATTTCAGGAACATTTGGTAGTTTTCACTGTACAAGACTTTTGACTCCTTGCTTAAGTTTATTCCTAAGTACTTTATCATTTTTGATGTTATTTTTAATGGAATCGTTTTCTTAATTTCCTTTTTGGATTGTTTGTTGTTAATGTATAAATACACAATTGATTTTTTGTTATTGATTTTGAATCATGCAACTTTGCTGAATTTGCTTATTAGTTAGTTCTAACAACTTGTTGTGGAATCTTTAGGATAATATTGTATAAGATAATATCATCTGCAAATGGAAATAATCTGACTTCTTCATTTCCAATTTGGATGTCCTTTAATTCTTTAAGCATGATTTCCTCCAGTTTAAAAAAAAAAAAAAACAGATCCCTAGTTCCAGGAGTTTTTATTGATTCTTTAGGATTTTCTATGTGGGCAATCATGTCACTTGAGAACAAAGACATTTTTATTTCTTCCTTCCCAAAATGTATACATTTTTTGTCTCATTGCATTAGCTAAGTCTTCTAGTACAATGTTGAATAGGAGTGATGAGAGCAGACATCATTGCTTTGTTCCTGATGTTAAGGGGAAAGCATTTAGTTTCTCACCATTAATTATGACATTAGCTGTAAGGTTTTTGTAGATGTTCTTTATCAAAAGAGTTTTTATCATGAACTGCTTTTTCTGCATCTATTGATATGATCATATACTTTTTCTTCTTTAGCCTGTTGTTGTGATAGACTACCTTAACTGATTTTTGATGAACATATTTTGTGATAGCTGATTTAAAGTCTTTGCCTCATAAGTCCAACCTCTATTCTTCTTCAATGACAGTTTCTATTGGTTATTTTTTCTGTGTAAGGGCCATACTACTTTTCTTTGTCTCATAATCTTTGGTTGAAAACTTGACATTTCAATGCTATAATGTGGCAACTCTGGAAATCAGCTTCTCTCCCTCCTCAGGGTTTGGTTTTGTTATTGCTTGTTTTAGTTTTTATTGTTTGTTTAGTGACTTTTCCTAACTAATTCTGTAAAGTATATTTTACAGATATATTTTATCTATATATCTATATACAGATATATTTTACAGATATATTTTACAGATATCTGTCAGATGTGGCTACTGAAGTGAATGCTTTAGTCAGATTTCCTTAAACGCCTTGAGTGAATAATCATCAGTCCTTTGATGGAGAGGCTGTGTGTGTGCATGCGTGTGCACACACATGTGTATGTGTGTTGGGGCACTCTTTTAATCCTCCAGCAGTTTGCTACTCTGCTTTAGCCATCATTTTCTACCTCCACCAAGCCCCAGTGTCAGTCAGAGGTGAAAATGTAGGGCCTTTTCAGGTGTATTTTGTGTATGCACACAGCCCTGCAAATGCAAGTGGCCTCCTAGATCCCAAGGAATATGATATTTCTCATTCCCCAGATCTTCCTTTTACATTTTTTGACCAGATAGTTTCTTGTTTGCCCCAATTGCTACTGCAGCTATGGTATTAAGTGATTGTTACTTGTTGTTTTCAACAAATGCTCTAGAAGTAGGAACTTTCCCACTGAGTGAACTCTGAACCAGGTCAAATAAAAACTCTGTGAATGAATACTTTTCCAAGGAACTACTAGACATGTCAAGTAGAGACAATTCTCTAAGAATTGGGCTTTTTGAGGATCTTCAAACCTAGTATGGTCCCTCTGGGTGCTACTAGGGTGCTGGTTTCCAGACGACTATGGAGCTTGGGAGAAAGAGATGGGAGCAGGACAAATCCAAACATCACAATTTTCACTGTTCTTACCAAGAATCAGCAGGCTTTTTTCCCAAGTAATGCTCCTCGTATCATTATAAACTTTTGGTTACTTTTCAGGGTTCAGAAAAAGTTGATTTTAACCATTTTTTTCTGGAGTTCTTACTGCTTTTAAGGAGTAGCAGATTTTTGGAATCCTTTACCCCACCATTCCTGATGTCCTGCTCTGAGTGACTCTGGATAGACAGACATCTGTGAATGAATGTTGGAAAGATGGAGATATGAAAGTTCATGACTTAAGACTAGCAAGTGACCCTGAGTGATTAGACCATATGGAAAGTGAGGAGGATGTATATTATTCACAGCGTTCTTCATGTTGCATGTAACTCAAACCTAAATGACATAGGCATCAGATTTTTTAAAAAGAAGGATATTAATATCAACTCACAAAGTTGATAAGCTCATGGGTATGTCTGGCTCCAGGCGCAGCTGGATCTGGAGCCTCAAGCAATCATTAAGACTCAATCTTGGGCTCTCTTTCTCTCAGTTCTGCTCTCTTGTGGTTACAAGATGGTGGCCAACAGTTCCACGTTAACATCCTCAAAGATTCAAGTTCAATGTAAAGAGAAATGATCTCTACCTAACAATCCTGTCAAAAGTCCCAAAACTAAGTTTCTAAATTAATTGTGCCCATTTCTAAACTAATTGCTGTGGCCAAGGAAGATGGAACCAGGCCTGAATCACGTGCTCTTCCCTTGAACCAACAGTGGAGTCAGCCCCTAACTGAACCACAGAGATTGAGCATGGAAGTAAGGTAGTTCGTTAAGGATTATATAGATTATCTTACCAGAAGATGGATAATTTAGTGTATAGCATAGGGAACTATATTCAATACCTTATAATAACTATAATGAAAAAGAATATGAAAAAATATATGTAATATAATATAGCTGAATCACTTTTCTGTACACATGAAACATTGTAAATCAACTTTACTTCAATAAAAAACAATACTTTTTTAAAAAGAAGATGGGTAGCAAGGGCTAATCAAGCAAAAACAATAAACATACTCCCCATCCCTGGTGACTCAGACGGTAAAGCGTCTGCCTACAATGAGGGAGACCTCGGTTCAATCCCTGGGTTGGGAAGATCTCCTGGAGAAGGAAATGGCAACCCACTCCAATATTCTTGCCTGGAAAATCCCTTGGACGGAGGAACCTGGTAGGCTCCAGTCCGTGGGGTCGCAAAGAGGCGAACACAACTGAGCGACTTCACTTTCACTTTCATGAGAAGTGGTAGAAGCTGAAACTAGGAAGCTCTAGAGAGAACTTGCCATTTCAGGCATCACCCCACAGCCCTGACAAACCACTCAACAAACATTAGATGAGGACTTGCTTTGTGGCAGGGTCTGTGCTGAGCACTGGGATACAAACTCTCAAGGAGGCTCCAGTCTAGTTTTTAGACACTCTCAATCCACAGTAAGTTCCCTGCTAAGACTTTCCCAAGACACCATTTTGTTCAAATCTTTAATTGCCTAGACTAGGAAATTGGTGCTCAGCAAATTAGTGACAGAGCTAGACCAAAGACCAAGTTGACCTCTTTGTACTATAAACATGGACCACATTTATTCTTTAAGTTGTCTTTTCAAGCCACCTCTGGGAGCCTTCCCAGAGTTCCCATATCCCTGCTTGCACCTCCAGCAGAATACTTACTGTCCCTGAGTTGACTCTAATTAGCCCTTTCTCTTGGTTCAATGTTGAATTTTTTTCCCTTTCTGTCTTGCTTTCTGTCCAGCCCCAATATGTCTGCCTCCTGTCTCTACACTATTGAGTATTGCATTCCACCTTTTGGAGAAGGAAATGGCAACCCACTCCAGTATTCTTGTCTGGAAAATCTCATGGACAGAGGAGCCTGGCAGGCTACAGTCCACGGGGTTGCAAAGAGTTGGACACGACTGAAGCGACTTAGCACTCACACACGCATGCACATTCCACTTATTCTTGATAACCATTAAGACTCATTTGCAGGTATCTGCTTTTACATGGAACCCTCTGTGCACAGCTCTCAAATATGGTATGAACCAACGGGTGTTTGTCACACACCACTGAGGAGCATGGAAATCCCTCTGCCCCAGGGATGCTCCCTGATGGGCAGAACAGTCACTTCCCACTCCTGCCCTAACCAAGGAGAAGAGATATAAAGAAGAGATCACAGAATCACTCTGGGTGTCACCTGAGTAAACTGACTCTGCCCTCCTCAGGATCTCAAGGAGGATAGAATTTGGAGCAGTGTTTTAGTCATTCAACATCAGAACGAGGTAGTTACTTAAAGCACTTCATCTAACTACTCACTCTTATTTGACAGATGGGAGACTGAGGCTCATAGAGAGAAAAGGACTTGCCCAAAGTCACAGAGGGAGTTAGTTTAGTCAGAAATGAGAATTTTAACCCATAGTATCTGGGAGCCTTCCATGGGCTCTTTCCTTGGCACCTAATATCTCCTGCAAGAGAGCCTTTTCCTTCCTACAAGGAAGCACACAGCTGAGCCTCTCTCCTTACCCCCATCATCCCTTGCCCTGCCCATCTGTCTACCTTGCCTTCCCACCCTGCATCTAGTGGAATCGGGATTGGGGTCTGACCCTGAAGCAGTGTTGCTTCAGCTCCATGTGGCTCTTTCTTAGAAGTAGAGGACCAACTATGGTTGAGGGGAACTGTGGCCAACTGTGGAGATGAGGATAACAGAGGGGTCATGTGGAGTAGGGGGAATAGGGTGGTGATGAGTAGCAGGTATTGACAGCTTACTTCGTGCCAGGCATCACACCAGGCACCTCATATTCTCTCACTAGCCTTAACACTTCAGATAAGTAAGTGTTCTGTTCCTCATTTTTCAGATAAAGAAGCTGGAACTCAGAGAAGGCAAGTGACTTGCCTAAGGTCACATAGCCAGTAAACAGTGGAGCAAGGATTCAGATCCAGGACTGTTTGCCACTAGAGTCTGAAGTCTACTTTGTGTTGTCTCAAACCATTTCTCTGGAGACTCCAGTTCTAGACTGAGTCCCAGTCAGGGGCTCAGAGCTGAAGGCTCATCCTTCAGACCTTTATGTACATACCCTGTGGGAGCAACAGGTCTAGACCAAGCCTCAGCAGGCCCGGAGCTCCAGAAGGAATGTCAGTGGACTTCTATACTTCCTGGCCCAGGGCCTCATTTCTCTCCATCCCAGGCCTGTAGAGCTGGGCTTATTTTCAGGGCTGGATGAACATTTTCCCCATAGAGTGTGTATAGTCCACAGTCGAGCCAAATGGAGGCCCCCCCACCCTGTAGGAGAAAAAGGGAAAGGGGGAAGGGGAGCAGAGCAGCCTTACAGAAGGGATAGCTTTGCCGAGTTTCAGCCTAATATCCTGGAGCTATTCCTAGGTAGATTGTGGTCAGTGGAATTATGCTTTTATCAGGCTGCTGGGAGTTTCAATAAAATCTTTATGGCCGGGAAAGTTCTCTTTATGGAAATCAGATTATTGAAGTGCCTGCTGGGGGGAGGGCTTCACCAGCCTGCTTTGCTCCCCACAGCCTCCCTCCTCCCCTTCAGAACAGCTCCCCCACTCAGCTCTTTCCCTTCCCTCCCCACAGGCCTCCAGCTCCCAGGGACATTTGAGCTCCTCACACTGAGATACGAAGAAAGCTTTGGCAGGTAGAGGGACACTGAGAGGGTACATCAAAGGTGCTGGTGGAACTGCAAAATTAATGTTGCAAAATAGCTCACTCCCACTCTCCCACCCTCACCCCCATTGAAGAGCCCTGGTTTTGCCATTTCTGGGTCAATCTTCCTCTGGTCCTGGCTCACTCTGTTGGCAGGCCCCAGATTCTGGGCCTTAGCACACAGCCAAGCCCCTCCCCCCTTTCCCCACCATCCCCAGCCCTGTCCATCTGTCTAGAGAGCCTTCCTGCCCAGCATTCTGTGGGACTGGAGTTTGGGTCAAACCCCAAGGCAGGGTTGCTCCAGCTCTAGGGAAGTCTTCTTGAGAATGCCCTGTGCCGTGGCCCTTTCTTGGGGGCAGAGGAGCAACTATAGTTGAGGTCCCCCACACTCTACCCCATAAACTGCCTGCTTGGGGAGGGCCTGTCCTAGGAGGTTTTCCTTGTGGCTTTCTGGGAGGTTTTAATTTAGCAAAAGGAAAGTGATTTGGACCAAATAGTCTCTTTCAGGGCTAGAGTCTTTAAAAAGCCCCCTGAAATGTGCTTTTGCCTACCCCAAACTCTCTCACTGCCTGCCTCCCAGCATCCTCCCTGGGAGAGCTTCCATTAAGTGTCTAATTCAACAGGCATCCTGTCCTCAGAGGAATGATTGAAGGAGCTGGAAAAAAGCAGACTGAAGCGGCTAGAGGCTTTGTGTCCAGCCCTTTGAAGGGTTGTCATGGGGTAGAGGAAGCCAATGCGTTCTGCATGGTCCCAGCAATAGAGCTAAACCAGACCCCTGTTGGTATTTTTACTTTATTATCATCTGGAATCATCCAAACAGCAATATGAGGTAAGGAGTATTGTCCCCAGTTTACAGATGAAGAAACTAAGACCCAGGTCCACACAGCTAGGAAGGGGTGGGACTGCCTTTCAAAGCCAGACATCTGATATCAAGTCTCACATTCTCCACATCCTAACCAAAGGCAACAAGTAGTCAGCATTGAGTTCTGCATAGGTGGTCATTTGAAGCCAACCCCACCCAGGCACTGATTTCAGCAACTTCCTGGAACCCACTCCCTGTTGGGATCCCATCTCTCCTCCACCCTGATCCTGCTCCAGACCTCTGGCCTGTACCCCAGCTGCCCCTGGCATTCCTCCTTTGCCTAGGGTGACACTCATTCACCCCAATGGATTTGCCCTCAGACTTTCCTCACTTTAGACCTCTCAGAACTGAACTCAGTCTCAGCAGTTTGCCCTGTGCTCCCATCCTGTCCTTCTTGATTTGACAATAAGGTAGAGCTTTCTAACAGGTAGAGCTGGCTGATCAGAGCCCAGGCATTGGGTTGGGGGTTGTTCGAGCTGGGAATCCTTCCAGTGATTTCTCTTGACTTACATACTTATTTTCCTATGTGAGGCCTTCTATGATTGTGCCCAGGTTTTGCACTCAGCCTCTTGTTTCCTATTCTTTCTCTCCCTACCTCAGTTTGTCTTTTTTGCCCTTTTCTGTTTATTCTTCTTTCTCATTCTCTTTACCTTTCTCCGTGCATTTTTTCCCCAATTATTTTTATTAGTTGGAGGCTAATTACTTTACAATATTGTAGTAGTTTTTGCCATACATTGACATGAATCAGCCATGGATTTACATGTGTTCCCCATCATGAACCCCCTCCCACCTCCCTCCCCATCCCATCCCTCTGGGTCATCCCAGTGCACCAGCCCCGAGCACTTGTCTCATGCATCCATCTCGGGGCATTTTTACCTTTCCCTCCTACTCTCCACCTGTTTCTTCTGCTTTTTTGTTTCTGTCTTCTTTCCCTCATTCTCAGTCTCTGTCCATCCTCTCCTTCTCCTGCTCTCCTTCTCTCATACTTACCTCTCTCTTTGTCTCTCTATCTGTCTCTCTTCTCTTTCACTTTTACTCTGGGTCCCACTATATTCTTCTCTCTCTCTCATATTTTTCCATTCCTCTGTCTTTGCCTCTCCACCCCAGCCCTTCCTTTCAGAGCCTCACCTGACTGAAGCCTTGCTCTATTTGCCAGTCTGCCTAACCCAGCTGTCTTCAAAGAAACCACCAATGTCTTCCATGTTTCTCCAGTCTCAAGCTGCGGCATCTGTGGCAGCTGATACTGGGGAGCTAGACTTGAGCAAGATCATCTTGGTCCTTAAGAAGCTAGAGGAAACCTTGGGCCCTGCAACTTCTCTCCAAAAAGGAGGAAGTGACATCTCAGTTTCCTTCAGGCCCCAGCTGGAGCCTCTGTATGGCTCAGAACCTGACAGATTCAGGAATGAATCATTGATACTTAAGAAGCCCTGTCTTTGTGGCCAGCTCCACCATGGTCACCCTTTATACATGTCTGGACACCACTCCTCCCTTTTGAAACTTACTTCAGTTCTGGCCTCACCCTTATTCCAGAAGAGCGTGATGCCTATTCTTGAAGGAACAGAGAGAAGCTCAGTATTGCTGGAGTTTACAGTCAAACATGACTACTTGAGTGGGGAATGGGAGGAGAAGTAAAAGGATAAGACTGGAGAGGTAACCTGGGGTCAGGCCAGGTAAGGAGTTTGAACTGTATCTTCAGGTTGCTGAAAGACATTGAAAGTTGTTAGTCAAGAAAAGGGAGAAGATCTGTCTATAATTTACAAGATCACTCTGGTCACTGGGTTGATTCTGGATTATAGAGGAGCAAGAGTGGAAGCAGGGAGGCCATTGAAAAGGCTGTTGTATAGTTCAAGTAAGAGGCAAGGGAGGCTTGAACCAGGGTAATGGCAGTGGAGATGGAGCAAAGTGGACTTTTTCTGGTATATCTAGAATGTAGCAGCAATAGGGCTTGGTGGTTGATTACGTGGAAGCATGATAGAGAGGGAAGTGTGAAAGCTTCTGGCTTGCACAATTGGGTAGATGGTGATGCCTGTCACTGGTACAGAAATCATAAGAGAAGGAAGTCTGGAGACTAACTGAGTTCTGGATTCAGTTCAATTCAGTCACTCAGTCATGTCCAACTCTTTGCAACCCCATGGACTGCAGCATGCCAGGCTTCCCTGTCCATCACCAACTCCTGGAGCTTGCTCAAACTCATGTCCATCAAGTCAGTGATGCCATCCAACAGTCTCATCCTCTGTCATCCCCTTCTCCTCCTGCCTTCAATCTTTCCCAGCATCAGGGTTTTTTTCTAATGAGTCAGTTCTTCACATCAGATGGCCAAAGTATTGGAGCTTCAGCTTCAGCATCAGTCTTTCCAATGAACATTCAGGACTGATTTCCTTTAGGATAGACTGGTTGGATCTCCTTGCAGTCCAAGGGACTCTCAAGAGTCTTTTCCAACACTACAGTTCAAAAGCATCAATTCTTCAGTGCTCAGCTTTCTTTATAGTCCAACTCTCACATCCATACATGACTACTGGAAAAACCATAGCTTGGACTAGATGAATCTTGTCAGCAAAGTAATATCTCTGCTTCTTACTATGCTGTCTACGTTGGTCATAGCTTTTCTTCCAAGGAGTAAGTGTCTTTTAATTTCACAGCTGTAGTCACCCTCTGCAGTGATTTTGGAGCCCAAGAAAATAAAGTCTGTCACTGTTTCCACTGTTTCCCCATCTATTTGCCATGAAGTGATGGGACCGGATGCCATGATCTTAGTTTTTTGAATGCTGAATTTTAAGCCAGAGTTTTCACTCTCCTCTTTCACCTTCATCAAGAGTTCTGGATTGGCCATGTGGAATCTGAAGTGCTCGTGGACCATCCAGCTTAAGACAGCAGTCAGGCAGTGGCAGATCCTGGAGCTCAGATGGTAAGTTTGAAAGGGATAGAGATGTGGAGAATACAAGCCAAGAGACAGGCAGTGAAACCACAGGAATGGGTAAGCTGGCCCCAAGCAAGGACAGAGCATGAGAAGGGGAGAGGGCTAAGGTTAGGGTCTGGGGAGACTTCTGGAATGAGTAGAGCAAGAGAAAATCTGTCAAGGAGACTGAGGATGGTTGGACCAGAGAGGCAAGAGGACATTTAGAAAATACAAAGACAGAGAAACCGAGAGGAAAGAGTATCACCAAAAGGAGAAGGTAACCAATTGTGTCAAATGTTATGAAGTCAAATATGAGAAAAAGAAAGTGTCAAGCAGACTTGTAATTAGAAGGTCCTCGGTGACTTTTGTTAGAGCATTTTTCAGCAGTGATGGCCATGGTGACTATATTTGAAAAGGTGGGGACAGCTGAGTGTGTCTGCCCTAAATTTTGCCACATTCCACTTCTCTGTTTAGGAGTGAAGAGGATCCAACAAGTTTCCATTGCTTTCTACTATAACCAGGTCTCCTGCTCCTTCCCCCACTCCTCTACACACACACACACACACACACACACACACACACACGCTTCCTTGCTTCTTTTTTGCTTCAGCAGACTGAATTCTAGGGTTGCCCCCCCTTCCTACTTCAGACTTAGAAATAGAGTGCTGTGAAACCTTATCTGGTCTGGTAAAAATGTGTGTCTGGAGCAGCTGAACTCCATGTTTCAGCCAAGGGGGTGAGCTGGCTGCTGATGGCTCGCCTGCAGCCCAAGGCTGGGGCAGCTGTGGGAGATGTAGAAGAGGACACAAACCAGAGAAAAGGATGGGTGTGAGGAGACAGCAAGGGGAGGGGAATGAGGAAAGAGGATGAGGAAGTGGGAATGCAGTAACTGGAAGCAGTTTCTGGAGTCACAGATTTGTGTTTAAATCTTGGCTTCACTAGTTGCTACCTCTGTGGGAAGTAACTTTATGCTTTGAGCCTCAATTTGCTCATTGCAAAATGGGTTTAATAATAATACTACCTATCTCATCGATACTCTTCGTTAGACAGAATATCTTCTTACTATTACTATCATTCTTATTCTTATTTCAGGATGATGCTAGTGTTGGGAGAAGGCCAAGCAGCTCTCTGGGGACCTTGCCAGGACTAGGGAAGCAACAGCCCTGTGGTGTCTTCTTGGGCTTCCAGGGAGGGCTCAGAGGAGTTGGACACTGCTATGAAGCAGCAGCAAGGATATACTGAATAAGGATAAAAGAATGGTTATTTGGCCCCAAGCTCAGCAGCTCCTGCAGTCAATCCCTTTAGCTTTGGCCCAGAGACAGCCTCCTGAAGGGGGGCAGCCCAGTTTCCTTCAACTGCACACCAAAGCTCACCCATTTTCAGGCCTAACTCTGGTGAGCCATGACCATAGCTTTACATAGAAACTTCCAGCCAGCTCTTTGCCACACACCACCTGAGTTTCAGGGTAGGGGAAGCTTCTGATTCCACAGGAGGGCAAGGAGCCCAGAAGAGCTCACCAGGCCTCACCCTCAACCCCTTGGCCCCATGGGCTGGATGTGGAGGCCAGTCCCTCTTTCAGGCCTTGTGCAGGTCATCCCTAGCTTTCCCTTCCCTGGACCCGCAGAGTCCTGAGGAAACCCCAACCCATGTCTTCCCACTGTGCTGACGCCTATACTCCTGCCCCTAACCCCACCCTTCTGCCTTGTCTGGAGGTTTCAGCAAAAAGTGCTGAGGTGGTCTTGATTGATGGAAAAGACTCTATCATGGCCCTGGGGTGGCAGGAAGTGGAGAAATCAGACACATTCTTCAGGTTGGGGGTGCCACCTCCTCTTGATTGGCAGGGCAGGAAATTAGGGCCTGAACCAGCACAGAAGCCAAGCCAAGAGGGTACGGGAGCTTTCCCAAGGGTTGTGGGCTGGGAGACAGCAGTGGTAGATTGTCTAGATGTAATCAAGCTTGTTACAACCTCATAGGAAGAAGAGGGGGGCCCCAGAACTGAGGACTTTGGGCTTCATCCTCACCAGTGGAGGAGGGAAAGGAGCCATGTGGGGATGATCATGGGGATGAGACGTATGAAGACGGATGTGTCTGAGGAGATGGGAGACGCTAAAGGGACAGCTTCAGGAAAGCAGCCATTCTCCATTGACTCAGACTCAGACCTTGGGGAGGACCAGTCTGAGAATCAGATGTTGGGGAGGAGCTCCCAGACCCCCACTTCATGGGTTCCAAGTGCAGCTCTTGCTTGGAAAGGCCAGGACAGCAGCATGTGGCAAGATGGGTTTTAGATGGGTTCTGATCCCTGCTTATAACATCAGATTGCTAAGCCAGGGAGCTGGCAAGGCGTCTGGGTGGGAGCCCCTCGGGATTCAGTGTTGGAAGACTGGGTCCTTATGGAAGATCCTTTAAGGAAGTCTGCAGGACAGAGCAGGAAATGTGGAGTACAAAATGCAGTGCAGGAGGACTGGGGAAGGGCTGAAGCCCAGGTCCCATAAGGAGCTGATGAAGGAGCTGGAGCTTCCTAGCATTGAACAGAGAAGACAGAGGAATGGGATCTCTGTTGTCAACGCTCTGAAGGGCGGTCATGGCCAGAAGGGGCAAATAGTGCCAGTGTGGCCTCCAGGAGCAGAATCTCTGGGAGAAAGCCACAGGGAGCCAGAGCTCTTCACCTCAAGGCAAGAGAAAATATTCTCAAGATCTGTCCATGCTCAAAACTAGGGAGGAAGGAGGTAGTATCACATATCACTGGAGGTATGTGAGGAAGGACTAAATGACCACTTTGTGGAGATTCAAAGAGTAGATGGGGGTGGTCCTTTGGCATCCTCTGTCAACCCTGTCATGCCAATCTCTGGCTCTATGAACAGACCAATCATAAGCACTGAAATTGAAACTGTGATCAAAAATCTTCCAACCAGCAAAAGCCCAGGCTTCACAGGGCTTCACAGGCGAATTCTACTAAACATTTAGAGAAGAACTCACACCTATCTTTCTCAAACTCTTCCCAAAAATTGCAGAGGGAGGAACAGTTCCAAACTCATTCTATGAGGCCACTATCACCCTGATACCAAAACCAGACAAGTATACCACAAAAAAGAAAATTATAGGCCAATATCACTGATGAATGTAGATGTAAAATCCTGAACAAAATAGTAGCAAACAAATTCCAACAACACATTAAAAAGATCATACACAATGATCAAGTGGGATTTATCCCAGGGATGCAAGGATTCTTCAGTATGTGCAAATCAATCAATGTGATATACCATATTAACAAACTGAAAGATAAAAAGCATATGACCCATAGGGGAAGCCTGGGGATATAGAGAAAATTCAAATTTTACCAGTAATATTTAAAATATCCATAAAATATGAGATCTCAAGCAAATATTAATATTTTAAATATAGATGGTGGGTATTGATGATAGTTTTAAAAAGTAATATTAATAGAACACTTTCTAAGTGGTTGGCAATATTTGAAGGCAGTGTTTCTCAAACCTGGCTGTATATAAAGACTAGCAAGAACTTTATATGTAAAAATTCTAATTAGACTGAATTTAGGCTGAAGCTAGTGCATCAGCATATATTTAAAAATCCACAGGTAAATATATTGATTTATTAGAAATGAGAACCACTGGTATGACTGTGTATGTTTGATTTTAATTTTAAACCAGCTAACATTGTCTGTCTAGCACTTGTAAAATGTTTATAAATAAAGGGAATTTCTAGTATAAAAAAAAGCATATGATCATCTCAATAGATGCAGAGAAAGCTTTTGACAAAATTCGACATTTATTTATGATAAAAAAAAGCTCTGCAGAATATGGGCATAGAAGGAAACTACCTCAACTTAATAAAGGCCATTATAAGATAAACCCACAGCAGATATTATTCTCAATAGTGAAAATCTGAAAACATTTCCTCTAAGATCAGGAACAAGACAAGGATGTCCACTCTTGCTACTATTATTACTGAATTACGTTTGTGAGACGGAAGAGTACTCCATCTAGTACTCAAGGAACTAGTTCTCACTCCTCAAGTTCTCCGAGGGGCTGTGACTTGAGTTTGTACCTTCCAGAAACTTAGCTTGCTGCAGTAGCACCATTTGGCCATTTATTATATAACCTTACTGGTCTCTCATTATCTGCCCCACCAGCCTCCACCCTCTCATGTCATCAGCATTTCCCCACATGGAGTATAGTGGACACATTTAATGATCCTTTTTTTTCATACCACATGGCTCCTAACAGCTTCATAGTTAGGAGCTTCATAGTTAGGGCTCATCTCATAAGTCCATGATTGGTTCCAATTTTATGGTCAATTGTAGGGATTCTCAAGGATAATTTTGACTATCTGCAATTGTGCCTTACATGCTGACTTGAGACGCTATGCCCATGTAGAGCACTGCTTCACAGATGGCTCAATAATGCTGAGAGCACAAAGCAGTATGCTGGGGCAGGAATAGTTGGAGGCCTGGACAGAAATGATCTCTCCCTAGACATGTGGGGTTTCCATCCCTCTTTTAACACAGGCAAGATCACCCTCCTAGATTGTCCCTACCCCTTAGCTAGAGATCGTGTAGGCTCTGCCTTCTAAAAAGTCCAGAATCCAATCATATTTTTACTTCCTCACAACTTCCACCTTGGTCCAAGCCACCATCACCTCTCACAAGACAATCCCCAGAGGCTCCTTACTTCCTCTTATGTATTCACTCCCGCCCTCCATGTATCTGTTCACCTCAAAGGTGCCCTTGTGTTTTCATTAAGACATAAGTCACTCATCTGCTCAAAACCCTCCAATGGCTCCATTCTCCTCAAAGCGAAAACCAAATGACTTATAAGGATGCCCAATATCTGTCCCCCAGGCCACCTCCCTGATTCCTCTCCCACTGCTCTCCTTATTATTCATCCCACTCTACCATCCATTTCCCAAACCCATGAGGCACACAATCAACTCTATGGCTTTGCTCTTCCCTCTACTGGATGCTGATGCTGAAGCTGAAGCTCCAGTACTTTGGCCACCTGATGCGAAGAGCTGACTCGTTAGAAAAGACCCTGATGCTGGGGAAGATTGAAGGCAGAGGGAGAAGGGGACAACAGAGGACGAGATGGTTGGATGACATCACCGACTCAGTGGACATGAGTTTGAGCAAGCTCTGGGAGATGGTGATGGACAGGAAAGCCTGGCGTGCTGCAGTCCATGGGGTCCCAGAGGCTCCTCGGAGAGTCAGACTCGACAGCAACTGAACAACAACTACTGGAGACACTCTCAAGCTCTGCTCCAACATCACCTTAATGGAAAGGCCTTCTCCCTAATCACATGATATAAAATAGTGACTCTGCTACCCTATCCTATGGAGCACCCCTTGCCCCTCTTATCTGCCTTTCCTTTCTCCATATCACCATTTGTATATTTATTCATTCACCTTTATCTGACCACCAGACTATAAGGCAGGGTCTCCTGACCTCTGCTATATCCCGAGCACCTAGAACAGTACCTGGCATTAGTAGGTGCTCAATAAATATCAAAGGACTTAGAACACACAACTGTGAGCCCATGAATCAGGGCAGAGAATCAATTGTTTTCATCCCAACACTGGAGATCTCCTCTGTGCTTCCAATTCTCTACTGACTTGCTGGGCACTGGGCTCAATCTGATTCTTCCTGTGGAAACTAACATCCTAATTTTAGCTGACACCTTAGCTTCAGTCTCCTGTGCTCCCAATGTCTGTTTTCTGCCTGCCTGCTCCTCTGGCCTGGTATCCACACCTGTGGGATGCACGACTGTGGCCAGGCACCTCCTGGCCCATTGAGCTCTGAGGACTGGAACGTGGCATGCTGCCACTAGTGGTGCCATATCAGTGAAGGACAACTAATGACTTACCCAGAAAGCCCCCCCAAGGAGTTGAGAAAAGAGTGTTGGGGGAGGATTTGGAGTTTATGCTGTCTGTGCCTTCCCATGTAGAGGTGAGTCAGAATACTGAGCTCTAGAAGGAAGTGCCTCCTACCTCCATGGGCCTGTCTGCTGCTCTGCTGAGTTGGAGATGACACTGGAAAAGGGATAGGAGAAGATCTGGCTCCAGAAGTACAGAGAAAGCTTGGGAGGGGTAGCAGATATGGGGCTTGTCAATGAGGATGAAAATAGCCAAATGGCCAAGAGTTTCGGGTTCAGGAACTCTGTTCCTGGGACAGTGACTGGGCCCGAGGCACCCAGAGGGTAACCTGGCAACAAAATCAGGGTGGGATGGCTGCAGCTCACACTGTAGGCAGAAAGAGGAGCTGAATGGATGTGTATTAAGAAGCAGAGAGAACTTCGATTGAAAGATTGCCAACCACTCTATTAGACACTTCACCTGCCTTTTTTTTAATCACAACAGAATTATGAAATATACATAATTATTCCCATTTTACATGTTAGCAAATTAAAACTCAGACTTGAAATGACTTGCCTGGGATCACAGGTGCAAAATGACAAACCCAGAAAATGACTTCTGCTTCCTGATCCATGGAACTTTCTACCAAATATGTATTAAGCATGAGCTATGCAAAGTGGAGTATGTGCTTTGTACTCATTGTCTCATTTGAGCACTATGACAGCCCTACAAGGTAGGTGGGTGTTGTGCCTATTTTAAAACTTAGGAAACTGAAGCTTAGAACTGGTTAAGAGACTTGACCAGGTAGTGAGAGGCGAGGCTTAGTTTAAGCCAATATCTATCACATTCCAAGGTCCACACCTTTTTACTATAGTCCCCCAAAAATATTTGATAAAGAAAGAAAGGAAAAGGAAAGGAGGGAGGAAGGAAGCAGAGAGGGAGTAGAGAAAGGAGGGATGGAGGAAAGGAGGGAAGGAAGAAAGAAAGAAAGGACAAAGACAGCCAACTCCTGGGAAACACCTACCCTGGAGACAAGTTGGTCTCAAATGGTGGTCAGTGCCATACAGATTGGAAGGAATGGAGGAAATCAGACGTGTCTGGTGGGGAGAGGATGAGGCTGGACTCCATCTCCCTCAGGCCCTGCAGGGCTGTCCAGAGTGGTGAGAACCACATAAAGCACTGGGTAAAGCAGGGCTGGCTTCACGGACACGTATCTGGGCACTCACACAGAGTCCTGGCCTCAGAAAAGTCATGTACTGGGCTTAATACTCTGGCCTCACTGTCTTGAAATACTTTATAGTTTTTGAACAAGAGCCCCGAATTTTAATTTGGCACTCGGCCAGTTATCCCGGGAATCCTAAGTCTTAGAGTGATAGCCTTGCCTCCTGATGTCTATGCTTTCCACGCACAGTCAATCCTGTATGCGGTCCCTGAGTAGTGACCCAAAAGGACAGTTCTGATGCTGGAGTTGACTCGTTGGAAAAGACCCTGATGCTGGGAGGGATTGGGGGCAGGAGGAGAAGGGGACGACAGAGGGTGAGATGGCTGGATGGCATCACCAACTCGATGGGCATGAGTTTGAGTAAACTCCAGGAGTTGGTGATGGACAGGGAGGCCTGGCGTGCTGCGATTCATGGGGTCGCAAAGAGTCAGACACAACTGAGCGACTGAACTGAATTGAACTGATGCTGTCCTTCTTTCTCTCAAGAAAGTTCCATGCTTCTCTACTGCTCACTGTTTCACTCCAAATGGCCCAGCTTCCAGAGCCTTCAAAGCCCCACTTGGTTTGTTTTCTCAGGACACCTTCATGCAGATTCCTTCCTTGCATCCCTCAGCCATTCTGGGCCCTGTGTGGGTCTTCCCTGGGGCCTTGCTGTGCTGAAGCCTTCAATGCCAACAGGCTGAGGAAGGTGCCCAGGCATCTGGGAGGGGGAATTCTTCCTTTCTGCCAGCATGCACGCTCCCCAAGGGCAGGAGTTTTGGTCTTTTCCTTTCACTCCTGAAGAACTATGGACAGATGTTCTTGACATTGAACAGGAGGTAATGATCAAGACCATCCCCAAGAAAAACAAATGCAAAAAGGCACAATGGTTGTCTGAGGAGGCCTTACAAATAGCTGAGAAACGAGAACCTAAAGGCAAAGGATAAAAGGAAAGATATACCCATCTGAATGCAGAGTTCCAAAGAATAGCCAGGAGAGATAAGAAAGCCTTCCTCAGTGATCAATGCAAAGAAATAGAGGAAAACAACAGAATGGGAAAGACTAGAGATCTCTTCAAGAAAATTAGAGATACCAAGGGAGCATTTCATGCAAAGATGGGCTCAATAAAGGATAGAAATGGTAGGGACCTAACAGAAGCAGAAGATATTAAGAAGAGGTGGAAAGAATACACAGAACTATACAAAAAATAGATCTTAATGACCCAGATAACCATGATGGTGTGATCACTCACCTAGAGCGAGACATCCTGGAGTGTGAAGTCAAGTGGACCTTAGGAAGCATCACTATGAACAAAGCTAGTGGAGGTGATGGAATTCCAGCTAAGCTATTTCAAATCCTAAAAGATGATGCTGTGAAAGTGCTGCACTCAATATGCCAGCAAATTTGGAAAACTCAGTGGTGGCCACGGGACTGGAAAAGGTCAGTTTTCATTCGAATCCCAAAGAAAGGTAATGCCAAAGAATGTTCAAACTACTGTACAATTGCAGTCATCTCATATACTAGCAAAGTAATGCTCCAAATGCTCCAAATGCTCCAAGTGAGTCTTCAACAGTATGTAAACCGAGAATTCCCAGATGTTCAAGCTGGATTTAGAAAAGGCAGAGGAACCAGAGATCACATTGCCAACATTGGTTGGATCATAGAAAAAGCAAGCGAATTCAAGAAAAACATCTACTTCTGCTTTATTGACTATGCCAAACCCTTTGACTGTGTGGATCACAACAAACTGTGGAAAATTCTTAAAGAGATGGGAATACCAGACCACCTGACCTGCCTCCTGAGAAATCTCTATGCTCGTCAAGAGGCAACAGTTAGAACCAAACATGGAACAATGGATTGGCTCCAAATTGGGAAAGGCTGTATGTGGTCATCCTGTTTATTTAACTTTTATGAAGAGTACATAATGAGACATGCCAGGCTGGATGAAGTACAAGCTGGAATCAAGTTTGCAGGGAGAAATATCAAATAGTCTCAGATATGCAGACGACACCACCATTATGGCAGAAATCGAAGAGGAACTAAAGAACCTCTTGATGAAAGTGAAAGAGGAGAGTGGAAAAGCTGGCTTAAAACTCAACATTCAGAAAACTAAGATCATGGCATCAGGTCCCATCACTTCATGGCAAATAGATGAGGAAACAATGGAAACTGTGGCAGACTTTATTTTCTTGGGCTCCAAAATCACTGCAGATGTTGACTGCAGCCTTGAAATTAAAAGACACTTGCTCCTTGGAAGAAAAGCTATGACCAACCTAGACAGCATAGTAAGAAGCAGAGGCATTACTTTGCCAACAATACCCTTCTAGTCAAAGTTATAGTTTTCCCAGTAGTCATGTATGGATGTGAAAGTTGGACTACAAAGAAAGCTGAGAACTTAAGAATTGATGCTTTTGAACTGTGGTGTTGGAGAAGACTCTTGAGAGTCCCTTGGACTGCAAGGAGATCCAACCAGTTTATCCTAAATGAAATCAGTCCTGAATATTCATTGGAAGGACTAATGCTGAAGCTGAAGCTGAAGCTCCAATACTTTGGTCACCTGATGCAAAGAATTGACTCATTGGAAAAGACTCTGATGCTGGGAAAGATTGAAGGCAGAAGGAGAAGGGGATGACAGAGGATGAGATGGTTGGATGGCATCACTGACTCCATGGACATGAGTTTGAGCAAGCTCCAGGAGTTGGTGATGGACAGGGAAGCCTGGCATGCTGCAGTCCATGGGGTTTGAAGGAGCTGGACACAACTGAGTGACTGAACTGAACTGATTCACTGATGAGGGACTTCCATGGGGGCTCAGATGGTAAAAATCTGCCTGCAGTGTAGAAGACCTGGGTTCGATCCCAGGGTCAGGAGCATCCCCTAGAGAGGGAAATGGCCACCCACTCCAGTATTCTTGCCTGGAGAACCCCATGGATAGAGAAGCCTGGAGGGCTACAGTCCATGGGGTTGCAGAGTCAGACATGACTGAGTGACTAACAGTTTCACTTTTCATTCACTTCTGTGTTCACAGTACCTGGGAAAGGCCCCAGTATATAGTTTGTACTTAACAAGTAACGAGTGAATGAATGAATTTGAGGCTCTCTACAATCTGGTTTTAACATGTGGTCCAGTCCTGATTCTTATGCAGTTTATTAAAAAGGAAAAATTCCTTGTGATGTCCTTCTTCTAGTACTCAGAGTTTAAATATGAGCCTTTTTTTTTCTTTTTATTTGTTTTTTATTGAAGGATAATTACTTTACAGAATTTTGTGGTTTTCTGTCAAACCTGTACATGAATCAGCCATAGGTATACAAATATCCCCTCCCTTTTGAACTTCCCTCCCATCTCCCTCCCCATCCCACCCCTCTAGATTATATAGAGCCCCTGTCTGAGTTTCCTGAGCCATACAGCAAATTCTCGGTGGCTATCTATTTTACATATGGTAATGTAAGTTTCCATGTTACTCTTTGCATACATCTCACTCTCTCCTCCCCTCTCCCCATGTCCATAAGTCTATTCTCTATGTCTGTTTCTTCACTGCTGCCCTGTGAGTAAATTCTTCAGTACTATTTTTCTAGATTCTGTATATGTGTGTTAGAGTATGATATTTATATTTCTCTTTCTGACTCACTTCACTCTGTATAATAGGTTCTAGGTTCATCCACCTCATCAGAACTGACTCAAGTGCATTCCTTTTTATGGCTAAGTAATATTCCATTGTGTATATGTACCATAATTTCTTTATCCATTCATCTGTCAGTGGACATCTACATTGCTTCCATGTTCTAGCTATTGTAAATAGTGCTGCAATGAACATTGAGATACATATGGCTTTTTCAATTTTGGTTTCCTCAGGGTATATGCCTATGAGTGGAATTGCTGGGTCATATGGTGTTTTTTGTTGTTGTTGTTTGTTTTTTTTGTTTTATTTATTTTTTTCCATTTATTTTTATTAGTTGGAGGCTAATTACTTTACAACATTGTAGTGGTTTTTGTCATACATTGACATGAATCAGCCATGCATTTACATGTATTCCCCATCCCGATCCCCCCTCCCACCTCCCTCTCTACCCTATCCCTCTGGGTCTTCCCAGTGCACCAGGCCCGAGCACTTGTCTCATGCATCCAACCTCGGCTGGTGATCTGTTTCACCCTAGATAATATACACGTTTCGATGCTGTTCTCTCCAAACATCCCACCCTCACCTTCTCCCACAGAGTCCACAAGTCTGTTCTGTACATCTGTGTCTCTTTTTCTGTTTTGCATATAGGGTTATCGTTACCATCTTCCTAAATTCCATATATATGTGTTAGTATACTGTAATGGTCTTTATCTTTCTGGCTTACTTCACTCTGTATAATGGGCTCCAGTTTCACCCATCTCATTAGAACTGATTCAAATGAATTCTTTTTAATGGCTGAGTAATATTCCATGGTGTATATGTACCACAGCTTCCTTATCCATTCGTCTGCTGATGGGCATCTAGGTTGCTTCCATGTCCTGGCTATTATAAACAGTGCTGTGATGAACATTGGGGTGCACGTGTCTCTTAAAAATATGGAACGCTTCACGAATTTGCATGTCATCCTTGCGCAGGGGCCATGCTAATCTTCTCTGTGTCGTTCCAATTTTAGTATATGTGCTGCCAAAGCAAGCACCATATGGTGGTTTTATTCCTAGTTTTTTAAGGAATCTCCATACCGTCTTCCATAGTGGCTGTATTGATTTACATTCCCACTAATAGTGCAAGAGCATTCCCTTTTCTCGACACCCTCTGCAGCATTTATTGTTTGCAGACTTTTTGATGATGGCCATTCTGACTGGTGTGAGGTGATATCTCATTGTCGGTTTGATTTGCATTTCTCTAATGAGCGATGTTGAGCAAATATGAGCCATTTTTAAGACTCAGCTCAAAATGCCATCTTCTCAATGAATACTCCCTTACACATCACAGCTGGCAATGCCCTCTCCTTCAACTCTCCATTGTTATTGAGATCTCTCTCTTGGCTTAAACAACAGAAATTTATATTCTCATAGTTCTAGAGACTGCAAGTCCAAATCAAGATGCCAGAGCTCACTTCCTGGTTTGCACAGCTGCCTCCTTGCTGTGCCCTCAATGGTTAGGGGGTGGGAATTAGAGAGACAGAGAAAGGGAGAGCGAGAGAGAGAGTTCTCTGCTGAGAACTTTCTTAAGACATCTGTCACTTTTTGTGATGTAGCAAGAGGAATCAAACAGACTTGGGATCAAATCTTTTTTCTATCATTTACTAATAGTGACCTTGAGAACTCACTTGTCTCTCTGAGCCTCAGTTCCTTCAACTGTAAATTCCCTCAACCTCATAGGGTTGTACAGTGAATTAAACAAAACAGCTTAGTGCTAAGTGCACTCAATAAAAATAATGTCATTAACAACAACAATGAAATTAAAAGCTGCTTGCTCCTTGGAAGAAAGCCCATGACAAACTTAGACAGCATATTTAAAAGCAGAGACATCACTTTGCTGACAGTCAAAGCTATGGTTTTTCTAGTAGTCATGTACGGATGTGAGATTTGAACCATAAAGAAGGCTGAGCACAGAAGAATTGATGGTTTTGAATTGTGGTGCTGAAGAAGACCTGGAGAGTCCCTTGGACAACAAGAAGCTCAAACCAATCAATCCTAAAGGAAATCAACCCTGAATAGTCATTGGAAGGAGTGATGCTGAAGCTGAAGCTCCAATACTTTGGCCACCTGATGAGAAGAGCCAACTAATTGAAAAAGATGCTGATGCTGGGAAGATTGAGGGCATGAGGAGAAGGGGTGACAGAGGATGAGATGGTTGGATGGCATCACCGACTCAATGAACATGAGTTTGAGCAAATTCCAGGAGATGATGAAGGACAGGGAAGCCTGCCTTGGGTTCCATGGGGTCACAAAGAGTTGGACACAACTGAGCAACTGAACAACACCACCAATGTTAAGAGCAAAATGTGTCAGAGGGTTTTCTATGTGCCTGCGCAACCACCCTATGAGGCAGACACTACCATTGTTATGCCGTTTTTACAGGAGAAGACAGGGACTCAGGTTTAGGAAGCTGCTCAGGGTCACACAACTAGCAAGTGGTAAGGTCGCAATGGAGAAGCCCAGCAGTCTGCCTTGGGCTGGCCTTGGGCTCCCTTCCTTTCCTGTTCTCCCCCCGCAGGGCTTCCTCGGGACTGAGGCCCCCACCAGGCAGCAGCTATGTCAGCTCCAGAGCCCAGTCCTGCCCAGACCCACCAAGAGGGACTGCATTTGTTCTGAATTACTGGTAGTTTGTTTTGAAACACAAATCGTTGGTAATCAGAGGGGCCAGGTAGACTGTGATGCTTCTCCTCCTCTAAACTAATGCCTTTGGCCCAGCTCACCCGAGGGATATTCTTTACCTCTTTCTTTTTCTTTGCCCTGAGGAGGGCATGGTAATAATGCGGTCTCAAGGAGATCTAAATAAAAGCAAACATGGCTAATTCAAAACTGACTGCCTTGCCACCCGCACCCTCCCTTTCACTGCCTCTCTGACTTCCTTTCCACAATGCTGGCCTTGGATTGGTGGCGGCCCAGTGATACTCCAGGGAGAATCTTAAGGGATGCCATGAAACCCTCCTCTAATTCTCTAAACAAAATGAATTTGATTTTAGCTGAAAAATTAATTGAAACCGTATCATACTTAACTGAGAGGATCCAGGGGAGAGGTGCCCAGAAAGTCCCCAGAGAACCAGGAATTGTGGGACTGGGGATGCAGGGGGCATGGAGAATTGAGGCAATTTTCTAGATTATGAACCCCCAAGCCACCTCCATCTCAGCTGGGCTGGGGACCAGAGTCATCAAACCACCATCTGCAAGGATTAATTTCTCAACTTCTCTTCCCCACCCCCATGCTTCCCTCCCCATTGAACACCAGGTGCAGACAAGGCCACTCACATAAGTTCTATTAAGGGGGCAAAGCTCTCTTCTTTCTGTTGGCCAGGTGAGAAGGTAAGGGAGACCCAGAATCTAGTTTCATTTAGTTGGTAATTCCCCTTCTCAGAGTTCCCTTCTCTACCTAGTTCCAAGTTAAGGTTGGCTATGACAGGAAATCTCACAAGATCTGGAAGGCAGAAATGTGACAGCAGCCATGGAGCTCTGCAGGTTGATATTGTTGAGGTGCTATTGAAGCTGGCTTACATCCTTCTCACTCTGCTGGCTCAGCTCGCTGGCACGGGGTAGCAACTGGTCCTAGAGCTCTTTCAGCTCCCAAGATTTTCTTGAGCTTCAGTGGGTCCTGGGCCAGGAGGACGTGTAATCAGCTTCTTCTGCAGGTCACTCACACAGTCAAGGCTGGAGGTGGTGAGAAGCTGATGTAGGTTCTGATTTGTCCTCACTCTCTCCCACTTCACAAACCACCAGCAGATGCATAGGCCACAGTTTTCCACAGGCTTCTTCATCCTCTCCCAAAATGGTGGGAACACTAATCCTCATAATAAATACCTTATTTCAGATCACTCCCCTGATCAAACCTGAACAGATATAGTCCTCAATAAATGTTATTTTATTAGTATTATTAGATTGGAGGTTTCAGAGTCTGGGACCAGGTGTTCAACATCTGTGTGTGTACCAAGGGGCCACCAGTGAAGCTATGAGTTGCTCCCATGGTGTTTGCTGAATGGAAGGGAATTGAATCAAGGCTCTGGACAATTGGTCAGCATATGCTGTGACCCATCATCAGCTAAGTCCTAGAGAGGGCAGGATGGATATAAATTGGATGCAGCTAAGGTGCTCCAGTACAAGTGGATAGAAAACAGTAACAAACAAGCAATAGTGACTAATGGCCAATTATAATAAGAATAGGCAGCATTTACTGACCGTATTGCATATGTTAACCCGTTTATTGTTCACACTAGCTTCTGAGGCAGGTAGGAGATGTGAACTTTGGAAATAAGTAAGTAGCCCAAGTTCACACAGAAGACAATGTTGGGATTGCAACGGAAGAGCTCAGGCTCCAGAAGCTGTGTGGGGCTGTGAGTGCTGGCCCAGTCAGGGACTTCTGTAGTAAGGGAGCACTGAATAGTCAGAAGCAAGCATTGCCCCAACACTACCAAATGTGAAAGTTCAAAGGCTGATGAAGGAGAGCCCTGGATGAGAACTGGGGCCAAAGGAGGCTTCCTGGTGGGATCATGAGGCTTGGGCTTGGCCTTGAAAACTAAAGAGGACTAAACCCAATTCCCTTCACCCTCTCTATCCCATCTGTCATCAAAGTGTATAGATGCTCCCATTGGAAATACCTTTGATTATCTCCCCTCTCCCATTCCAACCCTCCTATCACTGCCAGACCGCAGATCTTCCCCATTTCTGGCCTGGACCCTTGGCCCAGTCTCTTTCTCCCTGGCCTCCTGACCTCCAGTCTTACCTGTTCAAATTCATACTGGCTTCAAGAGTTATCTTTTACAAACTTAGCTCTGCTTATGGCATGCCTCCACATTTCCACTGTCCATTAGGGTCCCATGGGACAAAACAAGAACCTTAAGATTGTAATATATAAAGCTGTTGATGCTCAACTGTTCTTGACCTACAAAAATGGCACATTCTTGTCATTCTTTTAATATTGGTAATACTAATAGCCATAGTTTAGCTCAGAGAAGGCAATGGCAACCCACTCCAGTACTCTTGCCTGGAAAACCCCATGGATGGAGGAGCCTGGTAGGCTGCAGTCCATGGGGTCGCTAGGAGTCAGACACGACTGAGTGAGTTCACTTTCACTTTTCACTTTCATGCATTGGAGAAGGAAATGGCAACCCACTCCAGTGTTCTTGCCTGGAGAATCCCAGGGATGGGGGAGCATGGTGGGCTGCCGTCTATGAGGTCGCACAGAGTCGGACAGGACTGTAGCGACTTAGCAGCAGCGGCAGCATAGTTTAGCTTAATAAAGTCCTGACATTGGGTTAAAGCTAGACACATGCCTCCCAGACAAATCATTCCCACAAGCTTCCCACTCTCTTACCCCACCCCCTGCTACCGTTGTCTGCCTGCCTCTTTGTGCCATTTTTATTTTGTCTTAATCTGTCTGCTTTGGTGTTTTCCTCTATACTTTGGTTTCATTCTGTTGCTGCCTCTTACTGCTTCCCATACTCTCTATCTCCCTCCTAAAGTTTTCTCTTTGTCTTTGTCTCTGCCTTGCTGATTCTCTATCTCTGTCTCTTTCTTATATGCCCGTCTTACTTCACTTATATGCCCGTCTCCTTCACTCTCATTCTTGCCTTCCTCTGTCTGTATCTATGTTTGTTTGCCCCCTCCTTTTTTTCATGTAGCATGCATGCCTGCATGTGTATCTCCAGACCTGTTTCCTGACCTCCCAAGATGCTAGTATCTGTGAGGCCCACCTGAGGCTGAGGCCCAGGGCTCCCCTGACTGGGAGCTGGGAGGACAGAACAGATGGGAACTGGCATCTGGCTCAGGGGGCCCAGCCCTCAGGCTCAGGGCACTCTCGCAAAGGCAGTTCCAGGAGCTTGTGACCTCCCTTGGGGCTGCGGTCTCATCCTGCCCGCAGCCAGCAAGGCAATTGGTGGAGATGGCAACTGCCCAGATGTAAAACCCAGCTGTGCAAATTAGCCTGAGGCCTGTAAGAAATTAGACTGGATCTAAAAGAGATCAGGCTGTGGAAAAAGAAAAATGTTAGTTAAAAGAGAAAATTCCTACTCCCACCTCCAGGTCATAGATCACAGAAGAGAATCCTCAAGCCGTGAGGGACTTCAAGGGGCCATCTGGCTTGGCTGCACCTCAGAATAGGTCAGGCTCCAGCCAGCCAAGATGATGTCTGTCTTTCCATCTTTTCAAGTACACAAGCCAGAGATTCTTCAGCATCATCACCCAGTATCTTATTCTGGGAATGAATCCCTGCACTGTGAAGAAGTGTGTGGAAGAGCCCAGATGCCTTGAGTCACTCACACTGGGAACCAAATTTGCACCTTCACCCCAAGTTGCCCCCTCATCTCAGCACCCCTTCCACATGTCAGCACCCAGCACCACTATTCACCCAGATGCTCAGGCTTTGACGTCTTCTTTTCTTTCTTGTCCCCCCTGTCCAGTTCATCAACAATCCCAATAGCTCTGACTCCTAGCTGACTCTTTGCACAAGCACCACATTTACCTCCATGGGCTCAAAGTCCCCATTGTGTCTATCAGGACAGTGCACCCCTCCTTGCTGGGCTCCCTGCCTCCACTCTTGTCCCCTGTGCTCCATTCTCCAGAGAAGCTGGGTCATGTCATTCAGATCATGTCATTCCTCTGCTCAAAACCCTCCTTTGGTTTCTCATCACATCAAATTCCATGTATTCCCTGTGGTTAATGAAAACTTCTGTCATCTAACTCTGCTCTAGCCAAGCTGCCCCCTTGCTTTGCACTGAACATACCAAACTCATTCCCTCCTCAGGAACTTTGGCCCTACAATCCCTCTGCTGAGAATGTCTCCCTACCCACCGATCTTCACATGGTGCCCTCCCATACTTCATTGCAATCTCCAATCAAAGGTCACCTTCTCTAAGAGGCCTGCCCTAACCGTCCTGGCTAAAACAGCACCTGCCTCAACTCTACCCCTGACAACACTTTCTAGTCCACAACCTTCCTGTATTTTTGATTAAAGTACTCATCACTGCTTGGCATTGTATTTTATATTTATTTGATGATTGACTGCCTCCATCACTATGTGCCCGGTGCCTAGAATAGTGCCTAGCACTTGATAGGTACCCAATGGTGGTTGAATGGATAAAAGAAATCCTGTTGCTTATAAGCTGTGTGACTTTAGGCAAATTAGGTAATTCTTCTGAGTTGTAATTTTCTCATCTTTTTACTTTCTTTCATCTTTAAGATGGGAAAAATTACACCTACCTTGTGAGCTGTTGTGAAGAGTAATGATCATAGTGCCTGGCACTAGAAATTAGTGATTAGTAAAATTGCTCAGTCATGTCTGACTTTGTGACCCCATGGACTGCAGCCTGCCAGGCTCCTCTGTCCGTGGAGCTTTCCAGGCAAGAATACTAGAGTGGGTAGCCATTCACTTCTCCAGGGGATCTTCCTGACCCAGGGATCAAACTCAAGTCTCCTGCATTGCAGACAGATTCTTTACAGTCTGAGCCATCGGGGAAGCCCTTTTCAAAATAGCCAATACAGTTTCTAACTGACTTTTCTGGTTCTGTCCTCACTGGAAGCAGAGAACAGATACTTGTCCCATTTAGGCTGAATAATCAAGTTCTCTTCATTGTAGTGGAGTGGTGGTATAGGATGCAAAGGATGAGTGAGAGGAGTGGCAAAGGAACATGGCAATAAACTGCTTGCCTCTCAGAATTCACAAAGGGCAGGAGTGATCCTCAGAGACTTTAAATCAACTCTTAACTATGGTAAAAGAGCTAAAAAGAAAATCATGGTTGAAGGATTAAAAGATACCAAGAAAACCATATGTGAATGAGAATATCAATAAAGAGAAGCAAATTATAAAAGTAGAATTGAAAACTGGAACTGAAAACTGCAATAACAAAAGTGAATGTAAGCCACAGATGTCCCCTTTTCTCTACTAAGGGGGCCATAGGACAGGTGGCCAGGGTCTCTGAGTTTGAGTTGTAAATCCCATGAGTTTTCAGGAGTAGGCATTTCATTGCCATTAAGAGGCTTTGGAGTTAAACACAGCTGGGTCCAATTCCAGCTTTAGTGCATAACTTTGGGCAGTGTCTTACCCTCCCTGGCCTCAGCAATGATGATTCTAGTGGTCTACCAGGAGGAAGAAATGAGATAGGGCATGCAGAGCAGTACTTAGCACATAACAGGCCAGTGCCTAGCATGTGCTCAGCACTCCCTAAATGATAGCTATTGTTTCAATTATTATCATGATCTCATCCATTCCCATTCTCTAGGTAGCTCTGCATTCCAACAATTTTCTAGAATTCTAGTTCAAAATTTCTAAACCATCCCACCCACCTGCCAGAAAAACCACTCCAATTTCAGACTAGTTCCAGCACATGGAAGTTTTGCCCTGCACAAAGCAAAAGGGCACCAGCTTTCCCTCTGGTCAGGAATATCCAGGCTGGAGACACTGCCCCTACTCTCTGGTAGCTATGGGCAAGAAGAAAAGAGTCAAGTGACACTTGTAAAATGGCAGAATAGGCAGCTCCAAATACCATCCCTCCATAGCAACATCAAAAAGCACACAGAAACTGTCAGTATATAGAAACAAAGCAAACAATGAACCAAGAAAAAGTCCACTCTTAAAATGCTTCTGGTTTTCAAGGAACACTCTGTCAAAACAGTAACTGAACATAAAAGAACAGAGACTTCAGTGACCACTCATGATAAGAAATATGATCTTTGAAAAAAAAAAAAGAAATATGATCTTTGAAAAAATAGCTGAAAAAGTCACTTAACAAATGGGTAACTGCCAACCAACAACTAAGAACAGCAACCACTGAGGAAGATGAAGAGTCTGATTTCCAGAGTTACAACATTATCATATTCAAATGTCCACTTTTCACCAAAAGTCACAAAGTGCATAAAAAGAAAAGTATGGCTCATCCGAAGGGAAAAAAAAATGAGGATGCTCAGATATTGGACTTACTAGACAAAGACTTTAACTCAATTGTCTTAAGTATGCCCAAAGTGCTAATGGAAATCATGAGCAAAGAACCAAAGGAAGCCAGGAAAATTCTGTGTGAACAAAATGAGAATATCAATAAAGAAATAGAAATTATAAAAAAGAAACTAACAGAAATTCAGCACCTGGAAAGCATAATAACCAAAATTTCAAATTAATTAGGTGGGGGTGGGGTAGGGTTCAGCAACAGATTAAAGCAGGCAAAAAAAGAATAGTTAAATTGAAGACAGGACAATTCAAATTATCCAGTCTAAGTAGCAGAAAGAAAAAATAATGAAGAAAAGTGAACAGAACCTAAGATACTTGTGTGATACCATCAAGCAGAGCACAGCATAAACATCATGGGAGCCCCAGAAGAAGAGAGAAAAAGGGACAGAAATAGTATTTAAGGAAATAATGGCTGAAAACATGCCAAATGATGAAGTATTCAAGTTTACCAACCCAAGAAGCTCAAAGAACTCCAAATGGTTGAAGGCCTAAGACAAATATCTTGAAGGCAGCAAGAGAGAAGTGAATCACAACATAAGAGATCCTCAATAAGATGATCAATTTCTTATCAGAAACCCTGGAGACCAGAAGTCAGTGAAGTGATACATTTAAAAAAGAATACTATGAACAACTGTACACCAACAAATTAGATACTTTAAATGAAATGGACAAATTCCTAGAAATAAATTATAAAAATTCACTGAAGAAAAATTTTAAAATCTCAACAGCCCTATAACAAGTAAAGAGATAGAATCAGTCATTTGTTTTTGTTTTCTTAAAACCCTCCCGAGAAAGAAAGTACAAGACCATTTAGTTTCACTGGTAAATTCTACCAAACATTCAAAAAACATTTAACACCAATACTTCTAAAATTATTCCCAAAACTTAAGAGAAAGGAACACTTACCAACTCATTCTGTGAGGCCAGCATTATTCCAATACCAAAGCCAGATCACAAGAAAATTATATCACATTATATCATTGCATTGAGCTTACCAGATGGTGCAGTGGTAAAGAATCTGCCTGCTGATACAGGAGACACAGGAGATGTGGGTTCAATCCCTGGGTCAGGAAGATTGCCTGGAGGAGGAAATAGTAACCCACTCCAGTATTCTTGCCTGGGAAATCCCATGGACAGAGGAGCCTGATGGGCTACAGTCCATGGGGTCACAAAGAGACACAATTGAGTATGCACCCATGCACATCATTATATTAAATCATAAGATATCATTAATTACATTACATTAAATCACAGACTAATACCATATATATATATACATACATACATACAAATTCTTAGTAAACTACTAGCAAACTAAATCCTACAACATATGAAGATTCTAAACCATGACCAAGAGAGATTTACCTAAGAAATGCAAAGATAACTAACTCAACATAAGAAAATCAACCAAAGTAACACACCATAATAATAGAATGAATAAAAAGAAAAAAAGACAGATAATCTCAGTTGATACAGAAAAGGCATTTGATAAAAGCCAACTCTTTCCATAAGAATGTTCAGAAAACTAGAATAAGAAGGGAATTTTCTCAACATGTTAAAATTTTCAGCATATGAAAAACCCACAGCTAACATCATACTCAGTGGTGAAAGACTGAAAACTTTCCCCCTGAGATCAGAAACAAGACAGGATGCTTGCTTTTGCCACTGTTAGTCTACATTGTACTGGCAGTTCTAGCCAGAGCAATTAGGCAAGAAAAGGAAGTAAAGGCATCCAATTTGAAAGAAAGAAGTACACCTATTTATATTTATAGGTGATATAATCTTATATATAGAAAATTCCAAAGAATCCACAAAAAAACTACTAAAGTTAGTAAACAAATTTAGCAAAATTGCAGAGTACAGTTTCAGCATTCAAAAAAATGGGTGTGTTTATATATACCAGTAATGAATAATCTGAAAAAGAAATGAAAAAATAATTCCACTTACAATAGCATCCCAAAGAAGAAAATGCCGAGAAATAAATTTGACAAAGGAAGTGAAAGACTTACACACTGAAAATTATAAAACATTGCTGAAAGAAATTAAAGGCCTAAATAAATGAAAAACCAGCCTGTGTTCTTGCATTAGAAAACTTAATACTGTTAAGATACTGATACTACCCAAAGCTTCAAGGCACTCTTTAACAAGTTTCAACAATTTTGGGGCAAAAATCAAAAAGCCAATCCTCAAAAAATTCATTTGGAATTGTGAGGGACCCCATGTAGCCAAACAATCTCAAAAAAGAACAAAGAGGATTCACATTTCCCAATTTTGAAACTTACTACCAAGCTACACTAATATCCAGGCTGAGGTGACAATGTCTCAGACTGGGCAAGGACCAGGGTAATTCTCTCTTTCAGAGGGGCCTGCCAGCACCTCGACATTTTCTCACCCTTTCTATGCCGATGTTGGCATCAGCCTTGCCTTCACCTGGGCACATTTACTGTTCTACATTTTTATGAGGAAAGAATGAGATGGACACAGAGAAATTCAGAGAAACAGGTTGGAGTCAGGGCTTGGCAAGGTGATGGAGAAGGGCAGGAATCTCTGCTCTGTGAGATTTTCCCCTCCTGCACTCCAAAGACTATTGTTATGGAGTAGGGGGATGCAACAACCAGAAGGGCCCTTTAGACATCAAAGTCCACTCAACTCCATTTTACAGATAGGGAGATTGAGGCCTGGAAATGGGAAGTGAGTCACTCAAAGTCACACAACAGTTAAACTCAGAGAATAATAGGACTACTAGCCCAGAAGACTTCTTAAGTGTCCCCTAGCTTTCCCAGAAACCCACTATTTAATGAAGTCATGCTCTCAACAGCATTCCCAATGGCAGGTGATTGCCAAGATGAGGTTTAAGTACCTTCAAAATAGAGGATCCCCACATCTCAAGGTTCATCTGTGTTTCTGGCCTCCTGAGGAAAAATGGGATGATTGAGAAAAATCCCCTTGTTCGACGAGTCCTGAATGACCATGGTAAGGCCCAGCTCATGTTAAGCCTCCAGGGAGACCTGAAGAAGTCTTGTCTCCCAAAGTCCTCACCTTACTTCCCCCTCTCTCTGTCCTTTAAGCACCTCTGCATTTTACCTGTGCCTGGAATTTTGTTCCAGCAAAGTAGCAAAATATGTCCATTTCCAGTAGCTGGCTCAACATACACTTTCTGAGTATCACTAGCCTCTAAATGCAGTTGATGTCTTTCCTCCCAAATCCACCTTTGGGTAAAGACCAAAAGTGGAAAATTTTCAGGGTCCTTTGGGTATTTGAAAGGCCTTCATCCAGGGTGGCCTGAATGCAGTCAGTCTGAACTTATACACCCATACTTGAGCTGGTAGGAAAAGGTGATTCAGAGCCCCTGGGGATCTGGAAATTGTCAGCACTACCAGGTCCCACCTTTGCTTGGGGAAGAGTACCTCTATACTCTCCCCCTGCCCCATCTCTGCCAGTCTGATGTCCCACTTTTCCTGCCCCTCCACCCCATCCCCACTGACACTTCAACAAGAAGATCCATGTCTATGGTAGTTTCAACTTCTCCATTTTACAGGTTGGAAAATTGAGACTCCTAGCAGGGTTGGACTACTGCAAATTGAGGGCTTAGTACTTGGATCCTCCCAAGGAGTCTGCAGAAATGCTGTCCTCACTCAGCCCCACCCTTCTGAGAGCTTGGCCTGAACTACTTGGACACTCCGGGCAGACCTTGTCTCACCTGACTCTGACATGTCCAAAGCTAGGGATGAGCTTGACCTAAAGAATGCTCAAACCCTGGACCCCAGGGAGGCGCTGCTGATGGTGGGCCTGGTGATTATCATCATTATTAGCAGTTGGCTTTCCTGCCCATGCACATTTGCATGTAGCCCTAATATCCTCACCTCTACTCATCTGCCAGCCCACTACGAGGGTGACATCAGTGCCAAGGAGCATACAGGGATCCAGCCCCAGCCCAGTCCAGCCTGCCCAGGCCACCATTGCCCCTGCAGGACCCCAGTGATACCAAATCTACCTCTGTGCTTGGCAGGAGGTGGCAGAGCAGCTGGCCTTTACCCTCAGCCCACTCCTCTTGCGCTGTCCTGTTCTTTCTCTTCCATCTCCCTTCTCTGCTCATGGAACTTGCTTATAAATTCTGAAAACCCCAGCCCCCATAAATTCTCAATTCATTCTGCAGATATTTCCTGTGTTGGGGTTTTCGGCAGCATCTGCTAGTTTGAAGTTCCCTCTTTATTTGTCCTGGGGGCACCATTACTCTCAACTTTAGCAGTTTTCCTGCTCTGTAGTCCTTGCCAGATTCCATCAGAGGAAGAGAAAATTGGTGAAAGAATAATTATTATTATTGTTATAAATATATATTTCATTTTGGTTTCTTTTTTTCCCCTTCTAGAGCTTGATGAGAATCCCAGGCAGAGGCTGGCAAAGGGATGGCTTCTTTGTGAACCTCAGGGCAGTGGGCTTGCCCTGTCAGAGCCTGGCACTTTGCCCTCCCGATAAATGCTCTGCCAAAAGGCCATTCTTTGCTATTCTACCCAAATTTACCCAGTCCTCCAGCAGCTTTCTTCCCACCAAAACTCTTGGCTCAAGTTCCCAAGTCTCCATGAAGCCTCCTTAAGCCAGAAGAGGAGCACCTACCACATATGATACACTTTCAAATGCATGGGCATGATTATTTCTCACTACGTCCATATATGTGTGTGTGTTTAGTCACTCAGTTGTGTCCGACTCTTTGTGACTCTTTGGACTGTAGCCCACCGGGTTTCTCCGTCCATGGGGTTTTTCAGGGAAGAATACTAGAGTGGGTTGCCATTTCCTCCTCCAGGGGAGCTTCCTGACTCAGGGATTGAACCTAGGTCTCCTGTGTCTCCTGCATCACAGGTGGATTCTTTACCCTCTGAGCCATCAGGGAAGCCCATGCCCATATAAGGCAGTCATTTTGGTCGCATTTTATGGAGGAGGAGACTGAGGTTCCAAGAGGAGAAAACAGTGAGTGGTTCAAGGTGATCCAACTAACAAGTAGAAAAGCTGGGATAAATTCAGGTCTGGCTGGCCCCAAAGCCAATCAGTATTCATTCTACTGGAATATACCCCCTCTCCCCCTCCAAGCTCCTCAAAGACATCTTTTATGAACTACAGTATCTCACACTTGGAACCAAGTTGCCTTGGCTTACTCTATAGTTGTTTTGGGAGTCTATATGACTATATAGATTCTCAGAACTTGAGAACTTTAGAGATCAATTTGTTTAAGGATTTAATACTAAAGAAAAGAAAACTGAGGCCCAGAGAGGGCAAGTACCTAGCACACAGCATATTAGTGGTTTTCTTCAGGAACTAGAAGCCTCTTGAGGACAAGAACCATACTTCCCCTTACATTTCTTATACATGTCTTCCTCTGCCCCCCAACACACACAAATACACTTGCACACAGTACTGGACACAATATTCAGCACAGGTAATACAAACTATGACTTGTTCAGTTACACTGATTTCTGGGTGCCAGTTACTCTTACTTAACTGTCAGAGTAACCTGTGTGGTCCAATATCTGGATGAAATCACTGAGGCCCAGAGAGAGGAAGTGGCTTCTTCCTGGTCACATAGTAAGTAAATGGCCAAGGCAGGATTAGAATTCATGGTCAGACAGTCTGTGAGTCAAGGTTCTTGCCATTATTCTACAGAGCCCAGCTTCAGCAACAGAACAACAATGGTGACAGCCAACATTTATTGAATGAGTACTACATGTGAAGAATTACAGTAACTGCTTTATATGAGTAGTGTGTTTTCATCTTTACAATAACTCCATGAAGCTTCCTCATTTTACAGATGAGAAAACTGGGGCCTAAAAAAGCTGAGAAACTTGCCCAAAGCCAAAAAACTAGTGAGTAACTGAGCCAGAATGATTTGTTCCCAGAGTGCTCTTCACATTCTATAGGAAACCCTCTTTATCTGAAGATAATTGATACTGGGTGGGGAACAGAATTCCACTTAAATGGAACCAACAATTATGAGAAGCAGTTTATCTTGTGTTTCACAAATTGAGACTGAAATTGCAGTTCTGTTCTAGTTCTCAGGGCAAGCAAAGAATGACTCAAGCATTAGTTGCTTTATAGTGTGATTTTTCTGATAAAATGGAATGACAGCACGGTATGACATTTTCATTTTGCTTTTTATGGCATGATCATAAAGAAGATCATTTTATTAAAAAATAATCTGAGGACTTTGGTTTCCCCAAAGACATCTCTTAATGATTTGAGAGTCAAATAATTATTCTTTGAAGCCTGTATCTTGTTCTCATCCTTGTTGCTTTGCTCTTCTTCAACTATTAACTGATAGAATTCTGCCCAGTTCTCATGTATCCATGACTTTTCTAAGACTTCAGTTGTTTTCCAATATCACTTTTGTCGACTTCACAAACTCCTGAAACTTTTCTCATATTTTCAGTTTCATTTTGAAAAATGGTTGGCATTGTGTTTGCTCTTTATATTCTGATATTGATAACACTCAGAAAAGACTGAACTTAGATGTTGACATCAACCTGGGAAGGAGGCCAGAGCAATTTTATAATTGGCCAGTTCACTAGTGAATATCTTCATGGTCTCTTGCTTTGCTTCTAAGCCTTCTGACTCTAGGGATTTGGAAAATGAATACTTGGATGAAAAACACCCCTTGTACTACCTCAGTAAGCTTTTAACAATGAACAAGTAATTAGTAATCAGTAAGCACAAGGAACAGGAAAGTGCTGGATTTGTATCTTAGTTCTGCCATTTCCTAGATGTGTTACTTTAGGCAAGTTACTCTGTTACTTCATCTCAGTTAGCCTTAGTCTTCTCTTCTGTACAGTGGAAATGTGGTAGTGTTTTAGTGCCCTTTCTTTGACCTCAAATAAGTAAGCTAATCCAATTATGGTTTTTCCATTCCTCTTGCTAGTGATTGGTTCAGGAATGAGCACATGGCCCAACCCTGGCCAAGGAGACATCAGATGAAGTCTACCTGGGGACTTCTGGGAGGGATATCCTTCCTCCTAAGAAGACAAAGAGAGTTTTTCTTTTCCTCCAGGTGATGGTATGCCTGGAAGTGATGTTTCACACTGCCTTAAGCAGCAGTTTTTGGGAGGATGGCAGAACCGAGAGATGAACAGATCCTAGCTCTCTGAAGACATTGTTGAATCACTGATTTTGCCATGCCTGAAGCAAACTCTACCCATGGACATCCTGTTATTTGAGATAATACACTTCTTAATTGTCTAAGCCAGTTTGAATCATTTCATTCCAATCCCAAAGAAGGACAATGTGAAAGAATGTTCAAACTACCATATAAGTACACTCATTTCACATGCTAGTAATGTGATGTTCAATATCCTTCAAGCAAGGCTTCAGCAGTATGTGAACCAAGAACTTCCAGATGTATAAGTTGAATTTAGAAGAAACAGAGGAACCAGAGATCAAATTGCCAGCATTCATTGGATCATAGAGAAAGCAAGGGAATTTCAGAAAAGCATCTACTTCTGCTTCATTGACTACACTAAAGCTTTTGACTTTGAGGATCACAACAAACTGTGGAGAATTCTTAAAGAGTTGGGAATACCAGACCACCTTTCCTGCCTCCTGAGAAACTTGTATGCAGGCCAAGAAACAACAGTTAGAACTGGACATGTAACAATGGACTGGTTCAAACTTGGGAAAGGAGTACATCAAGGCTATATATTGTCACCTTGTTTGTTTAACTTATATGCAGAGTACATCATGTAAAATGCCAGGCTGGATGAATCATAAGCTGGAATCAAGATTTCTGGGAGAAATAACAGCAACTTCAGATATGCAGATGATATCACTCTGATGTCAGAAGGTGAAGAGGAACTAAAGAACCTCTGGATGAAGGTGAAAGAGAAGAGTGAAAAGGCTGGCTTAAAACTCGACATTCAAAAAACTCAGATCATGGCATTCAGTGCCATCACTTCAGGCAAATAGAAGGGGGAAAGGTGGAAGAAGTGGCAGATTTTCTTTTCTTGGGCTCCAAAATCACTGCAGATGGTGACTGCAGCCATGAAATTGAAAGATGCTTGCTCCTTGGAAGGAAAGCTGTAACAAACGTAGACAGTGTATTAAAAAGCAGAGACATCACTTTGCCAACAAAGATCTGTCTAGTCAAAGCTATGATTTTCCAATAGTCATGTACAGATGTGAGAGTTGGACCGTAAAGAAGGCTGAGCGCTGAAGAATTGATGCTTGCAAACTGTGGTGCTGGAAGAGACTCTTGAGAGTCCCTTGGACTTCAAGGAGATCAAACCAGTCAATTCTAAAGGAAATCAACCCTGAATAGTCATTGGATGGACTGATGCTGAAGCTCCAGTACTTTGGCCACTTGATGTGAAGAGCCAGCTCATTGGAAAGACCCTGATGCTGGGAATGATTGAAGACAAAAGGAGAAGGAGGTAGCAGAAGATGATATGGTTAGATAGCATCACTGACTCAACTGGACATGAATTTGAGCAAACCCTAGGAGACACTGAAGGACAGAGGAGCCTGGCATGCTGCAGTCCAAGGGGTCGCAAAGAGTTGGACACAACTTAGCAACTGAACAATTGTCTAAGCCAGTTTGAATCATGGTTTGTTTTACTTGCCACTAAAAGAAATCCAAATTGGAAAAGAAGAAGTGACATTGTCACTGTTTGCAGATTATATGATAGTATACACAGAAAATTCTAAGGATGTTACCAGAAAACTACTAGAGCTCATCAATGAATGTGGTAAAATTTCAGGATACAAAGTTAACACACAGAAATCTTTTACACTTCTATACACTAACAACAAAATATCAGAAAGAGAAATTAAAGAAACAATCCCATTTACCATCACATCAAAAAAATAAAATAAAGTAAAATACCTAGGAATAAACCTACCTTAGGAGACAAAAGACTTGTATTCTGAAAACAATAAGATGCTGATGAAAGAAATCAAAGATAACACAAGCAGATGGAAAGATACATCATGTTCTTGGATTGGAATAATCAATATTGACAAAATGACTCTACCACTCAAGGCAATCTATAGATTCAATGCAATCATTGGCATTTTCCACAGAACTAGAACAAAAAATCTTAAGATGTGTATGGTGACACAAAAGACCCCAAATAGCTAAAGCAATCTTGAGAATGAAAACCAGAGCTGGAGCAATGAGGATCCCTGACTTCAGACTATACTATAAAGCTACAGTCATCAAGACAGTATGGTACTGGCACAAAAACAGAAATATAGATAATTGGAACAGGATAGAAAGCCCAGAAATAAACCCACACACCTATAGTCAATTAATCTATGACAAAGGAGGCAAGAATATACAACAGAGGAAAGATAGTCTCTTCAATAAATGGTGCTGGGGAAACTAGACAGCTGCTTATGAAAAGATGAAATTCTTTAACATCATACACAAAAATAAATTCAAGATGGATTAGAGACCTAAATGCAAGGCAGGACACTATAAAACTCTTTAAGAGGAAATCATAGGCAGAACATCCTTTTACATAAACTGCAGCGATATCTTTTTCAAGTCTTCTCCTAGAGTAAAAAATAAAAACAAAAATAAACAAATTGTACCTAATTAAACTTAAAAGCTTTTTCACACCAAAGGAAACCATAGACAAAGCAAAAAGACAACCCACAGAATGGGAGAAAATATTTGCAAAATGATGCAACTGACAAGGGATTAGTCCTTGTCCCAAATTAGTCCAAAATTTATAAACAGCTCATGCAGCCCAATATAAAAAAAACCCATCAACCCAATCAAAAAATGGGCAGAGGGTGGGATGATCTGAGAGAATAGCATTGTACATACCATATGTAAAATAGATGACCAGGGCAAGTTCGATGCATGAAGCAGGGCACCCAAAGCCGGTGCTCTGGGACAACCCAGGGGGACAGGATGGGGAAGGAGGTGGGAGGAGGATTCAGCATGGGAGAGATACAGGTATACCTGTGGGTGATTCGTGTTGATGTATGGCAAAAAACATCACAATATTGTAAAGTAATTATCCTCCAATTTAAATAAATTAATTTAAAAAATTTGAAAAACAACAAAAAAAGATTAAAGATCCCACATGCCACGGCTAAGACCCAATGCAGTAAATAAATGAATGATTTTTTAAAAAATCTTGAGTAAAAAAAAAATGGGCAGAAGACCTAAACAGACATTTTTCCAAAGAAGACATACAGATGGCCAACAAATACATGAAAAGATGCTCAACATCACTAATTATTGTTGTTGTTGTTTAGTTGTTAAGTCATGTCTGACTCTTTGCGACCCCATGAACTATAGCCTGCCAGGCTCCTCTGTCCATGGGATTTTCCAGGCAAAATACAAATCAAAACTACAATGAGGTATCACCTCACACCAGTCAGAGTCAAAAAAATCTACAGACAATAAGTGCTGGAGAGGGTGTGGAGAAAAGGGAACCCTGTTACACTGTTGGTGGGAATGCAAACTGGTACAGCCGCTATGGAGAACAGTATGGAGATTCCTTAAAAAATGAAATAGAACTGCCATATGACCCAGCAATCCCACTCCTGGGCATAAACCTAGAGAAAACCATAATTCAAAAAGATACATGCACCCCAATGTTCATTGCAGCACTATTGATATTTACAATAGCCAGGTCTGTGGTAGTAAGTCAGACAGAGGAAAAACAAATATGATATCCCTTATATATGGAATCTTAAAAAATTATACAAATGAACTTGCTTACAAAACAGAAACAGACACACAGACTTAGAGAACAAACTGTGGTTCCTAGGGGGAATGTGGTAGGGATAGACTGGGAGTTTGGGACTGACATGTACACACAATTATATTTAAAACAGATAACCAACAACAACCTACTGTGTAGAACAGGGAACACTTGCTCAATATTCTGTAATACCCTAAATGGGAAAAGAATTTGAAAAAGGATAGTTACATGTATCTGTATAACTTAATCACTTTGCTGTACACTTGAAACTAACACACAGTTAGTCAACTATGCTCCAATACAAAAAAAATAAATTTTTTAAAGCATCCTAATGGACACAAGTATCTGTTTCACACAGATTTCAGAATTAAATAAGATAATCCATGTAAAGGGCTTCGTTTATCACTCAGTACATATTACTTTAAGTACACAGAAATTTAAAAGTGCTAATTTACAGCTAAAAATGGGGTTTTCTTGTGGCTCTTTTTTAGGGAAGGGACAAGGTAGCAAAGGTACATCTTCCTACACATACTCATGGTTAGAATTTTGCTAAGGTTGGGATAAAAGACGAGAGCCTTGATTCTGTCTGAATACAATCAAGGGTTGATGTGCATCTGAGGAATCAGATTGGTTGAGTGCAACTTGGTTGTTTTGACACACTGGCTATGTCAGTAAAGAAAGCCTAAAGAAATAAAGAAATGCACACCAGCTGCAATACAGAAACTTCCCAGTTGGGACCTAATGCATCGCTAAGAAGTTTGAGAGTTTTCAAAACATATCTCACAAGGGAGCATTTACCGAAACTAACATTTTTCAGCCTAAAAAAGAGAGAACTGGGGCCAGAGTAGAGTTCCTTCTCAGTATTCATCTCAGATGATGGCACCACTATCCATTCAGAAACCAGGAATGATTAGTTAAAATATCTCTTTCCTCACCATCCTCCCTCATATACAGTACAACCGCAAGTCTTATTAGTAAAACTCAGTGAACTAGTGAAACTAGTAAAACTAGTAAAATTTACTAGCAAACTAGTAAAATTAGTAAAACTCAGTGAAAGAAAGTGCTCAGTAGGTACTTGATACATATTAAGTACCTAATAGGTAGAAGCTATCATTCTCAGGCAACATACCAGCCTCAGGATGGGCGCCAAGATATTCCCTTGGTTCCCTTGAACATATTGGTGCTGGCTGACATTTTCACAAGGAAAATGAACAAGAAGAAAAAGGAAATACTGTCATTTACAAAACTACAGCATAAACACAATCTGTCTGGATTAATTCCAGTTTAGTCCTGATGTAGAAGCTAATGAGCTTGGTGGATCTCCAAACCTTGTCTCTTGAAGTAATAACATTACACTTCTGATGATTTGACACAACCCTAGAGGTCCTGATGACCTGTCTTACCCCGCTAGCTCCCTGCCTGTTTCAGCCAGGTGACTTCCCCAACCCAGAAGCTTGGACTCTTGTTTCATTTTTGCACAAGTGACAACTTCTGACCCTTCCATTTCTAAGCCCTCAGTAGCTCTGATCAGCAAGACATAGCTAACTCACAGCTGACTGGCAGAGCTGTGGTGAACGATGTCGTTGTGACTCATAGGAGGAAGCCTTTAGAAACCTAGGATAGCAGCCCTGCTATAGTAGAAGATTTTGGTGCCAAAGCCAGATCCCTTTTTCCAGCTGGTACATGTATCCCCTGCCACTGTGAGTGCTGTGGCAAGACCTCAGTGATATGCCCTTGGCTGATGGAAGCCACGTAATCCAGTCTCATGGGAGGTTATACCTGCTCCCAAAGGGAGATGGGGTTGGGGGGGGGGCAGTAAGTAACTGATAAAGGATTACAAAACTCTAGTCTCTCCCCTCAAGATGGTATAACTCTGTGGTGTGACTTATGCTCCAAAGCCTCCACATCTACTCTAGATCAGGTCAAGGCTATAATTTACCATGGACCAAATCCTTTCTTGGCCACCTCTTCCCTATCCTGCTCTCCTGCCTCACTTTTGGGCTTTTCCATAAGGGCATGACAACAACATTCCCTGATCCCTACTTCAGGTTCCACTTCTCAAGAATCTGACCTAAGACACTTCCTCACAGATAGAATTTGTATAAACACTCACCATAGAAGCCCTCTTTCCTTCCTCCACAAAAGAGTATCTCTTAGGGAAATCCACAGGTCCAGATTGAAAATAGAACCTGGCCTTAATCACACAGTAAGCCAGATAAGCACTCAACCCACAGGAAGAAGGGCAGCCTTTCTTCACACTACTCCCAGGTTTTGGGCTTCACCAGGCGAAGGTCCTAGAGCCAAGGCACTCTCCTGAGGATAGCTGGTCTTGAGCATGGAAAAGGCAGATTTCTAAGACGATGGAGGAAAGAAATGTTGAGAGCTCATCAGAGCCTCCAGGGCAGGGATGACAGCTTCTCAGGCCAGCATCCTCTGGGTGCTGCCCTCATCTCTGGTAAATTGATGTTGACCTAAGTAGTGAAGATCCAAGAGAATGGAGAGAAACAAGATTTGATTCAGCAGAGATGGGCCATCTGCCCATTTCAGTCCAAACCTTCTTAGTCCAGGACATCTCTGTGGTCTTGTCAGACAAACCAGGACCATCCTCAGTCTCTTGCCCCTCTTCTAGTCACCTGATAATCTGCACTTCTCACTCAATAGGACATTATGCAAATTTCATGTTTAACAGTGGTGCTGTAAATGACATCTAGATTGGCCCTAGGAAAAGATTTCCTGACATTAGCAGGAAAATGTTCAGCATTACCTCAAGCAATTGGTAAATGTCATATTCCAAATGATGAAGACAAGAGCAACTCACCACTCCTACCACTTTTCAAGTGCTAGCAACTTGAATCACAAAATCAATCAGGAAAGACAATGTCATTAAAGAAAAAGTACCTTGACATCTCAGCTGTAATGTTTTCTGAATCCCCACCCCACTCCCTGATTCGTCTTTGGCCATCTGTCTGCTTAATGTTTGCTATTTGAGAATGATTCTCCTCTAGGTCTCTGGCAGCCTTGCTTTGCAGCTTTCTCCACCCCTCCCTTCTCAGCAGCCTGTCCTGTGTGGAACTCAGAATGATTCCAGTAAGAGGAATTTAGGTGAGACCTAAGGAATAACACTCTGGTTTGAAAAGATGTAAGGCACTGGGAAAAATGTGTAGGGAAGTTATGGGATCTCCATGTGGGTAGCAAAATCATAAATTCAAGGAGTTTCAGGGCTGCAATGAAGTTAGCGGTCATTGAATCTAACCTGTCATCCTGAGTTGGCATCTTCTCTGCAACCTTTCTACTAAGTGCTCAGCTCAATCATGTTGATGCATCATTAGCAGTGGAGAGCTCACTCTCTCTCAAGGCAGCCAGTTTTTTGAAAGAACAGCTTGAAGTCTGAGAAAGTTCTCCCTTGTACTGAGTTCACATATGCCTCCTTATAACCACCACCTTTTATCTCAGTCCCCTGGGGCCACACAGAACATGCCTACTCCTTGTGTGGTCTAAAGTCTCTGAGGTCACGCCTCCAGGCTTAATAGCCCTAGTTCCTCCAGCTGCTCCTCACAGAAGTGAGCTCTAAGCCCCTCCCCAACATCCTCACTGCACCAGTGTGCCACCAGTATATGGGAACCAGAACTGGACATGGGTTCCAGAGGGTAAAGAAGAGAAAGGTTCTTCCATACTTCATTTGGTCTCTACCTCTGTTGATACATCCTAAGTTCACAGGAGTTTCCAAGCTGGTGTTTCTGCTCCATGTTTCCTTTTACTCCTTGGAAGGGCCTCTACTGAGGAGGTCAGCGCATCACAGTGGGGTCACAATGCCTGCTCTGTATCTGTCTGAGTATACTTGTATGACCTTGTGTGAGCAAGTCCAGCTGTCTGAATTTGTAATGAGGATTCTAAGAGTATCCACCTCCTATGGTTATCATGAGAAGTAAACGAGATAATGGACAAAAAATGCCTGACACGTGGCTAGAGCTCACTATACATTAGTTCTCTTTCTACTTTCTACTTCTCAGCCCCAGGGCCTGGTTAACAGCTGGGGGCATCTCCAGGCCCCTGTGTGAAGGAAAAGCCAATGGGTGGAGTAACAGGACAATAACCAGTTGGCCCAGATTTCTGGGGACAAGCTTCATTTTAAATATTCTGTTCTGTGATCAGATGATACATTAGACAATATGGCCTGATTTTTTAGTTTGAAAAATATGGTCACTAGAGTTGATGATGGCATAGCATGGATATCTTTTCTTGGACCAGTGGTCCTGAAATGGCAGGGCTTGTGTCCTGGTCAGGAAACAAAGTGTCCACAGCATGTGGTGAAATTGGGCGGTGATCTTAGAGCAAGCAAGAGCAGAGGTAGAAGAAAATTCAGGACTCTTTTCTCCAGCTCTGGATTCGACTTAGGCCCCCTTTTCATGTCCCTGGCCCCTGCTCTAGGGTAGATTGGGTTTGGACTGAGGAAGGCAGGACCATCCAATACAGAGGACTGAGTGCCCCTCATAGCTGGTTGGCTGCCTGGCCTCACTGGAGACAGGCCAGTGGGGAAGAGAGCTTGTCCATGTCGAGACAACCTTGCCCCACCTCTTTGCCCGCACTACTCCTTCCTGCTCCTCCTTGTCTTTCTCCTCTTGCACTGCCTCCTTCTGCTTCTGACTGTGTATCTGTCTCCTTCTCTAGGTCATCCCCATTTTGTGGCAAATATTGGGAAGATCCCCGGGGAAGTTATACTGTCCAAGGACAAAAGAGCTGGAGTCTAGGAATTGGGGGAGGAGCCAGGGTGGGACTAGTCTCTGCTTATCAGAAATTTGCTCCTGTGATCTCAAGTAAATCACATCTTCTCTGAGGCTCAGTATTCCCATGTATCAGATGGCAGGTTTGGAGTAAGTGGCCTCTAACAGTCCTTCCAGCTGGAAAGTTCCCTGATTTTCCCACATGTGTGTGAATAGATCTGCACATTCTTATTTCTCTGAACCAGCAACCTATTTCTCTGTCTCTCTCCCTCCCCCACCACTTTCTCTGCAGTTCCCTCTCCTTCGCTGGCTCTGTCCAGTCCCCGTCCCCAGCTACCTCCCTCTCAGATGTTTGGTCCTGCCTTTCACCGTGGCTGAGGATGCTACTTTTCAGCAAGCAGACACTTATCCCAGCCCTGTGTATCCCAGGCCCCTCAGCCTGGCCACTCAGCCACAGGGGAACCCCCACACACTCAGGGTACCAATCAAGCCAACTTTGGGCCTGAGGAAGGGGGCTGGGCAAGCCAAGAAGCAAGATCTTAGGCTGCCTACCATAGTCCTCTGCTGCCACCTGTCGTTAGATTGAAGTGACATCACTTTGGGGGCTGTCTGGACCCACAGGGGCCACGAATGCTGCTCCAGCCAACAGGAATCCATTATGCACAGTGTCCTGCCAAGCCTGATTTAAAGCTCATCCTGTAATCCGTCTTGGGCCCCCTCTGGGGCTGTCTCCGGTTTCCTTGCCTGTGAAATGGATGGAAGTTATCTTCAACTCTGGCAGAGAGGTGAGAAGTGGGGGCTCAAGAGACACCTGGCTTTGCATCCTGCCCTTGCCCTTGGCTTGGTGGGTGACCTGGGGTGAGTTCTTCCTCTTCTTTGGAGCCTGTGGGGAGACAAAGTTGAGAGGAAAAGGGCAAGGTGGATTCCTGCCTGTTTCAGGCTAGCAGCACATGACTGAGAAGCTGGAAATGGACATATCCTCTGTCTCTACAAACTTTTGGCCAAGCCACACCTCCATCTGAGCAGCCAAGCCTTTCCATTCATTCATCCATGCACTTACTCATCCATTCATTCCACTGAGCAGCCAGGGCTATGGAAAGCAGCACTCTTGGGAATCAGGATCCTTGCCTTGTTGGCTCAGCTCTGCCACTGGCTCCCTAACCTGAGGCAAGCCTGTGCCTCTGTCAGAGCCTTTATTCTCTCTTCTGTGATACAAAGAGGTTGGGATAGGCCAGGGGGAGTCCCCCATTCTACCATTCTGAAAGGATGATTCTCTGACTGCAGGTGTCCTGCCAAACATGCCAAGAGCTAGAACAGTTAGTTATACGTCCCCTCTCAGACACCAGGGATATACTGTCTCATACCCCCCAAACTCCCTTTGTCCATGCCCTAGATTTCTTGCTGGCCTCCACACAACCAACCGACAAGGGAACCCTTGCTGAGTTCCCGTTTTCTTCTTTCAGGGTACTTTCAGGTCACGTGGCTGGCACAGAGGACTAGATGTTATCTAGCCCTGCCCAGCTGGGTCTAGGAAGATCAGCAGTTCCTGGCACCAACAAGCCCTTTAGGTTTCGTCCTGGTAATGCCAGCCCTAGAGTTCCCAGAGGATGAATGAATGGACTGAAACTGCTGAGTCTGACCTCAGAGTCCAAATTCCTGCCTCCTCAGGTTTGAAGCCATTGAAACTGATGCTGCCCAGAAAATGGTACCTGAAAACAAATCTTCTTGGGGTGCAGAGAAGCCCAGCCCAGGAGCTGGTGGCCTCCTGGCCCAAGCTTTGCTCCCAGAAACACTTAGCAGAGGCCAGGGGCCCTGGGCCAGCTGTGGCCTCTTAGTTTGGCTGCACTGCCATCAGCAAAGTGCCATGCATAGAACCGCAGCCAGGAGGCAGCCTTTCAAGAGGAGCTGCCTGGTGGTGTCTGGGAGCTGTTCCTCATCTCCCCATCCCTGAAAGCCTCTCACCCCCACCTCCCAGCCGCCCATGAGGGAGGTCCTGCCCACATCTGCTGCTGGCCGTCACATCTGCAATGGATTACAGGGCTGGCCCCAGCTTAGGCTCATCCCAGATGTGGATTCCCCTGGAATGTGCCTTCTAATTGTCCACCCTCTGAAGGGTCCCGGCCCCCTCCTCTTTGTCTGCCCCTGCTGCACCCCAGCTAGCGTGCTGGGGCCTTCCTCCTTTCCCACAGCTTGTGCCGGAACAGCCACAGCCGGGCCCAGGGCCAGCCCGGTGGGGGGCCCACACTCTCCTCCAGCCTGGTTGGGCAAGGGGGGGATGCTGGGGAGCGGGAGGTCTCAGCCCATCCCCCTTCTTTTTTCCTGGGGCAAGGCACTGGGGGGCAGAGGTGGAAACTCTGGAAAACTCACTAGAGGTGAAAGAATTTGGCTCTGCAGTGCAGGCTCCCCTAATCCCTGGCCCTTCCTGGGAATGCCATTAACCTCCCCAGCCCTGCTGATGGAAAGAACAGCTCTTCTCTAGGCCAGGCTAGCTCCTCAGAGGCTCCCACATGACAGTCTGGCTGGGCAAAGTGGCTCCCCTGGGTTCCAGCCGGCATCTTCATGCCCCAGCCATCGCAACAGCCTCCCAAGTGGTGGCACTGGCTCAGGTATCTCTCTCACTTTAGGCGATCCCTCACAAAAGCCTCTGGAGATATTTTTAAGGCACAAATCTTAGCCCAGACTTTGGCTTTTAAATTCAGCTCTGCCACAAACTGGCTGTGTGGTCCTGGGTAACTGACTTCACCTCTCTGAGCCTCAAAAATCCTCTTGCATGAAATGAAGATACTACCATTATTCCTTTCAGTTGACATTTATTGAGTGCTTTCTATGAGTCAGGCTCTCTTTTAAGTATGTTACATGTACCTCAGAAAAAGGTGCCATTATTGCCTCTGTTTTTACAGATGAGGAAACTGAGTCATTGAAAAGTTGTATAACAGGCCCAACGTCACACAGCTAGTAAGTGGTGGACGCAGGGTTTGAACCAGGCTGGCTCACACCTGAGCCTATAGACAAGAATGAATCCATTAACAGAAACTAAAGTAATCTGTATTATTATTTTTAAAAAAACCATCATCTGATTATCTCCCTGTTTCAGAACCAATAGGTCCCCAGTATTTATGAAAGAAAGCTCAAATTTCCAGCCTGGCCTTTAAGGTTCTTTAGCATCTAGTCTTGATCTGATATTTCACCTGTGCTCTGCTCCATTTCCCCTACTTCTTTTTGACCACATTTACCATTTCCTCTCTTTTACATTCACTGCTCTATGCCTGTGTATTTTGTGGTTCTCTGTGCCTGAAATCCTTTGCTTTGTACACCTGCTGTTCTTCTACTCATTCTTCAAGGTGAAGGCCAACTGTTAGCACCCCTGAAAAGCCTTTTCCAGACAATTGATTCCTCCCATGTGCACCCATAACATTTTGTCTATGTATCTATTACTGTGCCTTTTACACTATGTTCTAAGGGGAAAGTTTTGTCTCCTTTCTGGGCTTCAGTATCTCTGATGGCTAGCATCTAAGAACTCTTCCAGACTTGCCTTCCTCTGACGTTGAGATCAATGCCTGAGCAAGCTCTAGACTGGATATGATCCCAGCCAACACCTTGGGGAGGGTATATGGAGGTAAAGAGAAGAGATGGCTTGGGAAGGAAGGATGAGATCTGGAATCCTGACCACTTCTTCCTTTCTCCCCACCAAGCCTCTTGAATCCTCTTTCACAACCCTCATGAAAATCTACTTCCTCCAAACAGTCTTGAAACTGCTTACCCTTCCATAATACTCCATCCTGGGAATGACTCCCTCCAATAAACCTACACTTGGGCAGATCAACCACAGTGGTTTGTTTAGCTCAAGGGTACCCCAGCCAGAGATCTTTATCCGTGCATCTGTGTGTCTGGATGTCTTTCCATATTTCTGTTAGGATTGGTGTCCTCCTTTTGGAAGGCCAGAAGGCCAAGTTGAGAGCATGAGCCTCAGGATCCCATCCTTCCTTCCTCCAGACACAGAGAAAGAACCAGGGCACAGCAGATCTGGGAGGGCCTTTAGAGCTCCTCTGGTCCACTGCTTCTCGCTTGTCCTCCGGTGGTACAGATGGAGAGCTGTGACTCAGAGAAGGCATTTAAGGTCCCGCAGTTAATCAGAGACAGAGCTGGAAGCAGTGCTCTCTCCACGTGTGTGTGTTAAGTTGCTCAGTCGTGTCTGACTCTGCGACCCTGTGGACTGTATCCCGCCAGGCTCCTTTATCCATGGGATTCTCCAGGCGAGAATACACCAGCAAATCCTCAGTTACCAGCCCCTAACCCCTTAGTTCAGGCTCAAAGACTGAGCTGCTTCCACTGGAATCAGGAAAAGGGCTGGAAATCCCAATCCAGCCAAGGCTCTCTGGGGCCCTTCAAATGTTCTTCCTCTAGGAGGCCTTCCCAAGTTAGCCCTACTCCATTCTGACCACCTCTCCACGGCTGCCTCCTCAGCATGGATGCCTTCACAGCACACTAGGCTTATGAGGGTGGCCCTGCTGGCCCCCCTGCCATATGATGTGGTGCGTCCATTCTGTGGTCCATGCCCCCTCTCCCCTCTTAAAACAACTGACTAAATGACAGATGGACAGATTGACTGGTTGGCTACCTAGCTGCCCAGGGCTGGTTGACAGACAGATGGGCTGTCTGGCTGTCTGACTGACAGTCTGTCTTGCTGGCTAATAGAGATGGACAGTTGATGGACAAGCTGACTGACAGACAGATGAACTGACTGAGTGACTATGGAAAGACCCCAGAGGGTCCAAAGAAACCAGTACATCAAGCAGAGGGACAATCAAACCGAGAATCCCTCTGCAAGCTTTTGTCAAGACACCTCCAGCAGTCTGTCACCAATGAGACACAATGAGACAGTGGGAAGCAGAGTGGGGGGAGAAAGGCTAATGAAAACCAGATGTGTTGCTGACCTATCTTGGTGAGGTGACTGGAAGACGGACCTGGCTCCCAGCACCAGTATGGTCCTGGTAGGTACCTTGTGGAAAAGCATAGAGGAGCCAGGAGGGCTGGGCACACAGGGGCCCCTACTACTCAGCATGTGGAACCTCATCTGGACTTGCAGGAAGAGGAGCCGCATCCTTCTCCCTGTCATAGCCTCCATCTAGTTGACATTTAAAAATAATAGACTCCGTCTGGCGTTTTCTGAAGAGCAAGGCCTTCAGTAGGCTCACAGGATTTTGAGCTGGTTCCTATTATGCTCTTTGCAGTTGGAAGTTGCTCCATTTCCCACTCAAACTCTCATGATTTTGCTGACAAGCGGAAGTGTGTTGGGGGGCCACTGTCTCACATTTTTCAGGCTTGGTCATTCCATCTCCTCCGTGTCCATCACTGCTGTCTTCCTGCACTCCTGTGAGGGGCAGTTGTACATTGGCGGAAAGATGGAGTTTCCTTCCTTCCCTCCTTATTAACCTTACCTACAGAAGCCCAGGGATGCAGGCTCAGGCCCTGCAGAAGAAGAAAGTGGGAACCTCACTCCCCTCCAGAGTCTGGCAAAGAGGAACAGGCTGGGCCTGCAAAAGAGAGGGAGTCCCTGCAATCTGGGAGTCCAAGGGAGGGAGGAAATCCCGTTTCCAGACTGCCGATTCCGTGGTCAGTCACACATAATTGCAGTCATAACAAACACATTTGAAGCTCACAGGCCTGTGCTAAACAATGTGATTAATAAGAGAAGACATAAAGCAAATTAGCACACCAGACAAGCAAATTGTTTTCAGGGCAATGGAGCCAACCAGAGGCCAGGCTGCCCTGCTGACTACCTCATTCCCCACCTTCCTTCTGCCCTACCAACTTCTGGTCTTTCCCACTTACTTCTGCCTGGCAAGGGCCAACTGTTACCCACAGTCTAGGCAGAAGGAGGGGCAACAAGAGAAGGGATCCAGCCATGGGCAATTTGCAGTGAGGAGAATTGAAAGGGTGTGGACTGGGAGTCCTGGCTCTGCTATGTATCAGTTCTTTGGTGCTGGTGGGTTAACAGGACACTCATTTCAGCTCAATACAAGGAAGAACTTTCTGGAAGTCCGAACTGACCAGGGAGGGAACTGAACTCTTATACTAGCAGTGTGCAAACAGAACGTGGGTTTAGCTCATTCATTGGGATGTTGTTGAAACGAAATGCTGAATGCTTACTTGCCACCCTCTGGTTCTATAGCTCTGTGGCCTTAGACAAATCACTTGACTACTCTGAAACTTGAGTTCCTCATCTGGGAGGAGGGAATATGGAAAGCCCTTTCCACCTCTCTCCCAATGGTAATGTCAGGCTTAAGAGAGATGCTGTATGCACAAGTGCTATGGTAATAACTAGAAAACCTTTAAGGGATGATTCTGGTTATCACTGTATTCTGACCTCAGGCATGGCCTGTGCTGCTGGGGGAGCATCATCCTCCCAGTGCATCCCTTCTGCTTCTGCCAAATTTTCCCTGCTCCCAAGATTCAACTGAGATTCTACCTCATCATTTTCCCAACCTTAACAACCCAACCTCTCTGTCTTGAGCTGATACAGATGGAGACATTAGTAGAATTCACTTAATATTTAGTTACCTGATGTTTCTCTGACAACACTTTGAACTGTTCCTAAAGCCTTTCTTGGTCCTGTCTCTCTCCCCACCACATCATATTTAGTTCTTCACACATTTTGTTTCCAAAAGCATTAAAAGCAGAAGCTGGATTGCAAGCTCCATAAGGGCCAGGACTGGACCTCACGTATCCTGAGCAGACTAGGCATTGGATTAGAGTTATGGATGGCACATAATATGGGCTTCCCTGGTGGCTCAGAGGTTAAAGCATCTGCCTGCAATGCAAGAGACCTGGGTTCAATCCCTGACTCAGGAAAATCCCCTGGAGAAGGAAATGGCAACCTACTCCAGTATTTTTACCTGGAGAATCCCATGGACAGAGGAGCCTGGTGGGCTACAGTCCATGGGGTTGCAAAGAGTTGGACACGACTGAGTGACTTCACTTCACTTCACTTCATACCGCAAATAGTTCTATCTAACTTCCTCATATGGGAAGGATGCAACTCACAGAATCACCTAGAGGATGGAGATTTAATCACTGAACAAGAAAGTTGAGGTCCAGACAAGATCTTCCCCTGGGAGCAAACTGTTACATGCTGTCACTAACACTCCCACCTCTAGACATTTATCCTTGTGCCAGCAGATTCTCGATTCTACTGTAGTCATCACAAATAATCTCTGGCCATGGGTAGGATTATCTGGCTGTGTTCAGGTCATGTGACTGTGCCTATATCCTTGTGAGGGAGCTAGAAAGAGAACTCTCTTTGGCTTCTGGATTGCTTCCTACCTATACTGACAGTCTCACCCCACCTCACCCCCACCAGAGAAGTGGGGTGTTTAGAAACTAGTCAGTCATTACCACTCACTCTTGCCTAGTGCTACAGCAGTTATTCAGTAGTTGTGAGCTGGATTCAATTTAGGTGTTTACAGAGGTTCTCAGAGTCCTCTCAGGCTACAGTCTATACCACTGTTACATGCCACGCTGCTGTGGTCAGCCACTCAAACTTGCTTCACAGTAAGGTGTCTTAGAGAAACACTTAAGTAGGGCACTTTTGAACAAATCATCCCTGCTCAGCCTCTGTCTGGAATGGGCCACCTTCACCAGGCCTCACATCCCACTTTGTCCTACATTCAACTCTCCAGGCTAAAGTCTTCAGTGTTTATCCTCCTGTGTCCAACTTCACCTCATCTTTTGGTTGTAACACTTTTTCCTGTTTTCCAACCTATGACCTCTCAACAATCAATCCCCACTCTATTCCAGCAACATTGCTCCAGGCTGCCTTTGGTAACATCCCATGTCACACACACCAGATCAAGGGACTGTCCAATTCCAATAGCATGGCTCCATTCCCATCATGACCAGCCTCTCCCCCAGAGTATATTCCCACTTCCACTACCAGAGCACCAGACCTGTTAGGAAAGATATGTGGTGAAGGACGGTATGTAGGGTAAATGGCCAAGAGTGTCTACTCTACTTGAGTCATATATTGCTCATGAAATGGTCATCATGTCTCTGTCTCTATTTTTACCTTTATCTGCAGCCTCATTGAATTGGGACCAGGCCCTGAATTTGCTGGAAATCTATTCGAGAGGGTCTTGGAGAAGCCACACAGGAGTGAGTCCTGTGCTGCCCAGCCTAGGGCCCCTTCAGATTGGCTGGGAGCTTTCTTCCTTTCTAAGGTAACCCTCAGGGTGGTGGGGGGAGCGGTTCCTAATCATCATTGTCCTTGGTGTAGCTGCCAGCAATTCCATACTCCTCCTTCTAACTACTTCTGCATCCACCACCAAAACTTGAGTTTGGGCCTAAAATGTAGGCTCAGTTGCTCCAGCCTACATCTAATCACATAATAACCTTCACTTCAGTCTCACAATGCCAAGTAATTGTATCAACAGGAATAATTTCAGCAGGTTGTGAGACAGCCAGCTATTCATCAAAGATCTATGTTTCCCTTCCACAGTATAAATTTTTCACTGGAAACCAACTGCCCAGCCAGGGACTACATGAATCTCTGAATGACAACAGGGAGCAGAGTACCCCTGCCCCTGCAGACCACACTGAACTGATGTGAGCTACTAGTACACATTCATTATGTTAAGCCTCTGAGATTTCAGGGTTGGTATTGCAGTGGTCAAATTCCTTAAGCCAGTCATGGCAGCTTGAAGACTGTCTCCTGAAGACTGGCTTTAAGAAGCTCCAGTCAGCAGTTTTGATCACGCTTCGTTCTTTGCAGAGCTTCTAGGCCCCCTTCCCTACTGCCTTATATAAATAGGTGTTTAATCCTGTCCAAAAAAATAGAACTTTGGATCCTCTTTGTCAGGTGGCCAAGAACTTGACATATGCTTCCCCAGCACTTTCTCTCTTTCAAAGGACTTACTCTATAATCAGCCACCAACCATGGCTGAAAGATTTTGTGCTTTCAGTCACATACCCTCTTATAGATGAGACCCTGCAAGCTTTCTAATGTGCCTCCTTGATATTTCCAAGATATTTCTTGTTTTATTTACTTTTTAAAATTGAAATATAGTTGATTTATAATGCTTCAAGAGTATACTCAGCACTTTCACCGCCGTGGACCCAGGTTTGATCCCTGGTTGGGATCTCACAAGTTGGGCAATACAACCAAAATAGATAAATACAATGTCTCAGGTGTACAGCAAAGTGATCCAGTCATATAAATATATACATTTATATATACATATATATTCTTTGTCAGATTCCTTTACATTATATATTATTACAAGATATAGAGTTCCCTGTACTATATAGTAGGTCCTTGTTGACTATCTATTTTATATATAGTAGTATGCATCAGTTAATCTCAAATTCCTAATTCATCCCTCCCTCACTTTTCCTTTTGGTAACCGTAATTTGTTTTTTGTTTTTTTTACGTCTGTGAGTCTGTTTCGATTTTGCAAATAACTCAATTTGCATCATTTTTTAAGATTCCATGCATAAGTGATATCATATTTGTCTTTCTCAGTCCAAGACATTTTCTTTATTTTTTTAAAATGTATTTATTTATTTTTGGTATGAATTTATTTTTTATTAAGGATAATTGTTTTACAATATAGTGTTGCTTTCTGCCATACATCAACATGAATCAGCCATAGGTATACATATGTCATCTCTCTCTTGAACCTCCCTCCAACCTTCTACCCGATTCCACCCCTCTAGGTTGCCACAGAGCACTGGTTTAAGTTCCCTGAGTCATACGGCAAATTTCTTTTTAAAAATATGTATTCTCTAGCACATTTGAGCCATCCTCAAAACCTTTTCTCAGGAGGTGGTCTGCTGCCTCCACCCTTATATCATACCCACCCCCAAACAGGCCAACAAGCTTCAGAGCTTTGGGTACCTAGTAGTATCCACCATAGACTGCTCTATCATCTCTCTCAGGAGCCTGTATCCTACTGGCTCCAGTATCTGCTTGGCTCTTCCAACCAATTGTACCATATTCCCTGAGGAGTAGGGAGGGACTCATCTCTCCAGAAGTAAACCAATTGCCTTTATAAATTGTGATTGCGTCTGATGTCCTGAGGGAAATCTTAGGCTTGAACCAGTCTAGAAAAATTCCTAACACAAATAGACTCTTAGCTCCTTAGCATCCACTCCCAAATGTGACCCTCCTCCAAAGACTTTAGTGCGAAGGTCACAGCTGTCTCCACCTCATCTTACTCTTACTCTCCCACACCATTCCTGCCTGGGCTGGATCCACTTTGTCTCCTCAGCCCTGGGCCCATTCTACTAACAATTTAGGGCTCACAGGAGCCATTATTGGATTAAGTTCTTCAATATTCTTTGTTTGGGGGTGCAGCTAGACTCTGATTCACACTTCAAAAATTCCGGACAGGGACTATCCCCTGACTCTCCTGACACACACCATATAACTTCATTATTATACTTTTTAACATCAGAAGAGTGAGCTGGTATAGCCCTTTATTGAGAAGAGAGCAGTCTTACTATTACCTGCTTAATCACAAGCACAGAGTACAGAACAATGTGAAGAATAGGTCTTTACTCACAGCTCTGGTTGCTACTGCAATCTGGAGAGTGCCATCTCTAGGATTAGCTCCTCTGTTTGAGTCATGGCCTTAGGCCTTTGTTCTTCCCTTTCAGGGCCACCCACAAACTTGCCCTCTCTTGGTGTCTCAAGGAGCCTTTCTTTTGGGACCCCTTCTCTTTCTGCCCCCTCAAACCCAGGCTCCTTGGCCTTTTTAACTCCTCAAGATGCCATCTCTTCCCCTTCTTTGTCTTACACTTGGGGTATCATTCATACTGTTGTATCTGGCTTGCCCCTGAGTGGAGGTTGACAGGGCTTTGGGCACTTGCAGGTGGAAAGAGAAACGAAGGAAAGCACTTCTCACTGGTCCAGCTTCAGGGTCAAGCAATTAGAAGACAATCAGGCCTTTCACATTGTCAAGAGTGACTGCCTCTTAGCATGTCCCCTGTGTGTAATGCTACTAAAGAATCTTGCATTGATCTTCCCCTTGCATCACAAAATGTCCCCTCTGGTTATCCCAGCCTGATATGTTCAAGGCCCAGGAAAGGTACAAGGGGAAAAAATCCTCCTGAACAACTCCATTCATGGGATATTACTATGGGTTTCTTCTCAACTTCTTCAGACTTCAACTCTGTCCCATTACCCTCATTTATTCCATTCAGTCATTTCTCAAAACTTTTTGTGCCAGGTCCTTAGCAAGGTGCTAGGGGTACAGAGACAATAGGATGGAGCTCCCCCTCTGGGAGAGACATACAGTGGAAACAGACAAGTATAATATGCTTCAATTGGTGTAATGATAGAAGGAAGCAAAAAGGAGTGGGGACATGGAGAAGGATCACCTAGGGCAGACAAAGAATTTTCCAAAAGAGGGGTGTACCTGAGCTGAGACCATCCAGGCAGAGGTAACAGCTAGAGCAAAGGTGGGGGTGAGGTGGGATGAGAGCAGTATGTTGCAGTCAAGCAGTTCTGTGTAGTGTCGTGTTCTGGAACAGAAAGTGCTGGGGAGGGGAGTATGGCAAGAGATGAGTCCGGGAATACTGGAAGGAAGCAGGATCAAGAAAATCTTGGGACCAAACTAAGGCAGGTGGAACTTCATCTGACTCCTATAGCCCAAGGGCAGTGGTCAAATATTGAATGAAGAGCATGCTGTCCAACCAGTCAAAACAAGGCAATGACTAATCAGAACAGAGCCTGGCTATAAACTGCCTGCCTGAACCAACAACTGGAGAGAGGAGGAGTCTTACCAAAGCTTTAGCTCCACTTTTGACCCCAATATTTGCCTAACTCTGTGGTGGGGGAAGAGATCTGGTAATAACTGAGATTAAATTTCCCAAGAGTCCAGGAGGTGAGAATAAAAGTCAGATTTGGATTGATTTAATGAAAATAAGGAAATTGGCTATTTCTTGCACACCTGTACTTGCCAGTATAACAGAGTAAGGCAGCTACTAAAAAGAGTTATCCTGGACTTGGAGTCCTCAGGTGCTTACCTGTGGCTGTGGGGGAGGGGCAAGGGAAGAAAAGACAGTTTCTCTGGATATGCCTAGCATGGGCTTCCCTGGTGGCTCAGCTGCTAAAGAATCCACTTGCAATGTGGGAGACCTGGGTTCAATCCCTGGGTTGGAAAGATCCCCTAGAAAGGGGAAAGGCTTACCCACTCCAGTATTCTGGCCTGGAGAATTCCATGGAATGCAATGGCAGAGTCGGACAAGACTGAGCAACTTTCACTTTCAGTTTGCCTAGTGTAGTTAGCTTGAGGTGAGCTAAAACTTCTGGGGAAACCCTCTTCCTTTAGTACTTCATTCAATTAAATAATCGGAGTGCCCTCTGGTGGGCTGCGGGGGCCCCAGGGCTGAAGAAACCTGAAATCCGCAGATCGGTGTGCCTGTTGCTGTTGCTAGACGAGTGGAGTGTGATATCCCCCTGAGTTCCCCTGAGCTCTGACCCACTGCAGCTGGCTTCACAACGGAGCCAGATGGGATGGGCCAGTGGCAGAGGCAGATGGTCATAATTACTGCAGATATGAGCTGTGGGATGGACTGCTCTGAGTCGAGGATCTGTGGGGAGGTGGGTGGGTGGCTGGTCCTTCTTGTGGGAGGTGGAATCCCTGAGGTTGCCTCTGGTGTCCTGTTACACCCTCTGGCTGTCTTCACACTTGGACTTAGCTGTACAAAAGGGCATTTGCACCTTTTTTGAAGCTCCTTCTCGAGTGTGGCCATCACATAGGTGGTACCCAATCAGAGATGCAAATGCTAGAGAAGCGGCTGAAAGCAAAAGAGTGTTGAGATCAGTTACCACTTCCTTAGCTCTGCAAACTTGGGCAAGGTGCTTAACCTCCCCATGTCTCAGAGTCCTTGTATGCAAAATGGGGCTACCTATCTCAGGTTATGTTGTGGGGGATTAGAGAGATAATAGGCATAAGAGTTTAGCACGGTGGCTGGTACATAGTAAGCACCCAATCAGTAATAGCTGCTGTTACAAGGGAGCCTGTAGTAGGGAAGGGAAGGGCCATTTTTGCTGAGAGATTGTCTGACAAGTGTGGCATAATGGCTAGAGGGGAATGGGTCAGAGTTCTTTGTATGGCCTTTGTCCCTGTGGAATTCTGGGGCTTGAGCTATCTGTAGTGGTCCTTCTGGTTGCCCAGGCATAGCTTTGCTCTTTCCCTTGGCCTTGTCTCTGATGAGAGAGTGCCATACCTTAGGCATCTTGCTTGATGTCCTGACAAGCCAGGATGAATAGGCTTCATGTGTCCACCAGACTGGCGTGGTGGCATGGGTGGAGGTGCTGGCTACAGTCTTGCCTGGAGCCACGCAGTGATGCTCAGGTGATGCTTTCAGTCACTTCTAGGACTGTGGTGACTGGTCCTGGAACTCTGTCAGTGCCCAGTGAGCTTAGGGACGGGCCTGCATCTGGTGCTGAGGGGCTTGTAAACTGCAGCCAGGCCCCAGCCCAGTGATGTTTCTCAGGACCTGAAATGGGAAATCACTGGTGAACTCTGTGTCCCCAGGCTGATGGCGGTCAGTCAGTAGTGCCGGCTTCCCCTCATCATTAGAATCTGACAGCAGAATCCCTAGGAATGCAGGCCTGTTCTCAGGCAGTCCACAACTGCTCCAGGCTGTGCTGGTTGCTGCTCAAATCCACAGACTTCCAAAGTCCTACCAAGGGCCTTCTCAGTCATGAACTCTTCCTTCTGCTGAGTCATCAGAATGGTAGCCCTAATGACAGCAATGCATTTATCAAGCACATCCTGGGGAGGCAGAACAGCCTTGTGAAGAAGTGAGCTGTAACGTTAGCTAGGCCTGAAGTCAAATCCAGACACTGACAATCTTTTCAACACCTTTATTGAGATGTAATTCACATATCATGTAATTCATATGTTAAAATATGGAATAAAATGGCTTTTAGTCTGTAAGTAGAACTGTCCAACAATCAATTTTAGAACATTTTCATTACCTCAAAAAGAAACTATTAGCAACCACTCGTTATTCCCCAACCCTTGTGAAAGAACACCAGACCAAACAGTAGTTAAAGCAGTAAAAGCAGATTTTATTCAGGAACTATTGCAAGAGGGGAAACCAGATCTCAACATAGAACTGGGCTCAATTCCAAATACAGCAAGGACAAGTGGGGCTTTATAGCTAAGGAACTGGTTGGGGGTGGGGGCTGATGAATGGAAAATTACTAAAAGGAGATGTCACCTGTAAGGAGATTCTTGTTAAACTGATCTAACAGGATTCTTATTGAAGGTAAGCAGGGGTAATCAGATATCACCTGGGGGATAATGGAGGCTATGGAATTTGATATCAAGGGTGATCAGATATTCTGAAAATTCTGAAAGAGTTGGGAATACCAGACCACCTGACCTGCCTCCTGAGAAATCTGTGTGCAGGTCAAGAAGCAACAGTTAGAACTGGACATGGAAAAAGGAACTGGTTCCAAATCAGGAAAGGAGTACATCAAGGCTGTATATTGTCACCCTGCTTGTTTTACTTATATGCAGAGTACATCATGAGAAACGCTGGGCTGGAGGAAGCACAAACTGGAATCAAGATTGCTGGGAGAAATATCAATAACCTCAGATATGCAGATGACACAACCCTTATGGCAGAAAGTGAAGAAGAACTAAAGAGCCTTTTGATGAAAGTGAAAGAGGAGAGTGAAAAAGTTGGCTTAAAGCTCAACATTTCGAAAACTAAGATCATGGCATCCGGTCCCATCATTTCATGGCAAATAGATGGGGAAACAGTGGCTGACTTTATTTTTCTGGGCTCCAAAATCACTGCAGATGGTGACTGCAGCCATGAAATTAAAAGACGCTTACTCCTTGGAAAGAAAGTTATGGCCGACCTAGACAGCTTATTAAAAAGCAGAGACATTACTTCGCCAACAAAAGTCCATCTAGTCAAGGCTATGGTTTTTCCAGTAGCCGTGTATGGATGTGAAAGTTGGGCTATAAAGAAAGCTGAGCACCAAAGAATTGATGCTTTTGAACTGTGGTGTTGGAGAAGACTCTTGAGAGTCCCTTGGACTGCAAGGAGATCCAACCAGTCCATCTTAAAGGAGATGAGCCCTGAGTGTTCATTGAAGAGACTGATGCTGAAGCTGAAACTACAATACTTTGGCCACCTGATGTGAAGAACTGACTCATTGGAAAAGACCCTGATGATGGGAAAAATTGAAGGCTGGAGAAGAAGGGGACAACAGAAGATGAGATGGTTGGATGGTATAACCAACTCAATGTACATGAGTTTGGGTAAACTCTGGGAGTTGGTGATGGACAGGGAGGCCTGGTGTGCTGCAGTCCATGGGGTCGCAAAGAGTCAGACACAACTGAGCGACTGAACTGAACTGTGATCAGATATTAAGATTGGGAGATTCTTGCTAAAACTAAGTTATGAAGGCCTGAGTACAAGGCCAAAGGACAAGACCTGGTCAAGAAAAGGACTTGGAGGAACCTGATTAAAGTTTGGTCAAGGAGAAAGTCCTTGCCACCCCTCCAGCTCCTGGTAACAACCTATCTGTGTTCTGTCTCTATGGATTTGCCTATCCTATTAAAGTTCATATAAATGGAATCATACAACATATGGCTTCTTAGCTTAATGTTTTCCAGGTTCGTCCATGTTGTAGCATCTATCAGTATTTTGTTCTGACTGTAAAATAATAATCTACTGCATGAATATTCTGTAATTTATGTATCTATTTTTTAGCTACTGGGCATTTTGATTGTTTTCACTTTTGGCTGTTACTAATACTGCTGTGTGAACATCTGTAGACAAGTGTACAAGTTTTCTGTGGACATGTTTTCATTTGCTAGGAGTGAAATTTCTGGGTTATATGGTAACTTAAACTATTTGAGAGACCACCAGACAGTTTCCCACAGTGGTGGCACCAGTTTACATTCCAACCAGCAGTTAGACTCTTATTTCATTTTCTCCATATCCTCACCAACACTAGTTATTATTTTTCTTTTTGATTATAACAATCTTAGTGGGTATTTCATTGTGCTTTTGATATACATTTCCATGATGGCTAACATGTTGAACATCTTTTCATGTGCTTATTGACCATCTGTGACTCTTCTTCGGAGAAATGTTTATTCAATTCCTTTGCCAGATTTTTAATTGGGTTATTTATTTTTTTATTATTTCTTTGTAAGGGTTCACTATATAGTCTAGATATAAATCCCTTATCAGATTTGCAAATATTTTCTCCCATTCTGTGTGCTATCCTTTCACTTTCTTGCTGGTACACTTTGAATCAAAACAGTTTTTAATTTTTATGAAGTCTAACTTATCTGTGTTTTATTTTGCCACTTGTGCTTTTGGTATCATTTCTAAGGCTATGGAGATTACCTCTTAGGTTTCCTTCTAACAGTTTTATACTTTTTGCTTTTACATTCGGGTCTATGATGCATTTGGAGTTAACTTGTGTGTATGCTGTGAGGTAGGGGTTCAACTTCATTCTTTTGCATGTGGATTTCCAGTTGTTCCAGCATTATTTGTTAAAGACATTATTCTTTCCCCCATTGAATAGTATTGACACTCTTCTTGAAAATCAGTTTACCCTAAATGCAAGAGTTTATTTCTGACTTCTCAATTCTATCCCATTGAGCTCAATGTCTATTCTAATGTTAGTACAACACTGCCATGATTATTGTAGCTTTGTGGTAAGTTTTGAAATCAAGAAGTGTGAGTTCTCCAACTTTTTTCTTCCAGTTTAAGATTCACTACTCTGGGTCCCTTGTACTTCCATATGATTATAAGGATCAGCTTGTCTAATTCTGCAACAAAAAAAAAAACCTAGTTGAGATTTTGGTAGGGATTGGGTAGGATCTGTGGATTAATTCAGAAGTATTATCATCATAATATCAAAATTTCCAATTCTTGAACATTGATGTCATTCAATCTTTTTAGGTCTTCTATTCGTTTCAGCAGTGTTTTACAGTTTTCAGTGTACAAGTCTTATACCTCTTTTGTTAAATTTATACCTAAGGATTCATATAGTTATAATCAGAATTTTCTTAATTTCTTTTCAGATTACAGGTTTATAGAAATACAATTAATTTTTGTATATTGACCTTGTATTCTGCAACTTGGCAGAACTTATTTGTTAACTCTAACAGATTTGTGTGTGTCTGTGTGTGTGAGTATTTCATAGGATTTCCTTACAAAGAGGATCATGTCATCTGTAAATAAAGTTTTAATTCTTTTTTCTAAATTGGATGCCTTTTATTTGATTTTTCTTGCATTATTTTCTTGGCTTAAACTTCCAGTACAATGTTGAATAGAAGTGGTAAAAATAGACATCCTTGGTTTGTTCTTGATCTTAGGAGAACTTTTGATGTCGGTTTTTCATATATATCCTTTATCAGATTGGGGAAGCCCCCTCCTATTCCTGGTTTGTTTCATGTTTTTATCATGAAAGGGTGTTGGATTTTTGCCAAATACTATCTCTGCATCTATGAGATAATCATGTGAATTCTTTTTCTTTATTATATTTATATGGTATATTACATTGATCAGTTTTCATATGTTGAACCAACCTTGAATTCTTGATATAAATCCCACTGGGTCATTGTGGATAATCCATTTTAAATGCTGCCAAATTATATTTGTCATTATTTTGTTGAGAACTGTTATGATTGTATTCACTGAGAGATATTGGTCTGTAATATTCTTTTTTTGTGGTGCCTTTGTCTGACTTTGTTATCAGGACAGTACTGCTGCCAAAGAATGAGTTGGGAAATGTTCTCTACTCTATTTTTTGGAAAAATCTGCAAAGGATTGATATTATTTCCTCTTTAAACATTTGGTAGAATTCACCAGTGAAACCATTTTGGCCTAGTCTTTTCTTTGTGGGTAGTTGCTGTTGTTGTCTTTAATTCATTCTCTTTATTTTTATAGTTCTTTTCAGATTATCAACTTCTTCCTAGGTGTATTTCAGTAGTTTGTATCTTTCTAGGAAATTGCCCATTTCATCAAAGTTGTCTTGTTTGTTTGCATACAGTTATCTGTAGTATCTCTTTGTAATTCATGTATATCTAAAAGATTAGTAGTGATGTCTCCTCTTTCTTTCCTGATTTTAGTAATTTGAGTCCTCTCTGTTTATTTCTTAACCTTGCCAAAAGTTTGCTGATTTTCTTTATCTTTTCAAAGAACTAACTTTTGGTTTCATTGCTTTCTTCTATAGTTTTTCTACTTTCTGTTTTATTATTTCCATTCGAATCTTTATTATTCCCTTCCTTCTTTTTGTTTTTAGTTTGCTCTTCTTTTTTCCAGCGAAACACTGCCAATTTTCTTTCTGTGTCATCCTGGGTAAGAAATTTTATCTCTCAAAGCCTTAGTTCCTCATTTGTAAAATGCTAGGGCCTACCATAGAGAATTGTTGAAAGGATGAAATGAGATAATGGGGTTCAGGCTTAGTACAGAGCCTGAACACAAAGTCAGTGTTTAATAAGTGGTAATTCCTGTTACTTTTTTGCTCCAGATCCTGGACTTAGCACTTTATTTTATCTATGCAACACTGCAATTATGATCCATCATGTCTTGCAAGAATAAAATTAGTTATAGGATTAAAAAAGAAATCTTTTACTTATGGCCAACCCAAACACATTTGAAATCTAGAAAATGATGTAAACCATTTCTCCACTGTAGCCAGCTAATAGTAATTTAGTCCATAGAGTTTGCCTCAGGTTGGTACCTAGAAGGCTTTCATCCCTCAGTGCCCCTCTTTCTTTCCTCTGTTACTCCTTTACCCCCACTTACACCCCCATGGCCTGGCCCTCTTCTTCTACCACTTGCTGTGGTCAAAGATAGCAAGATCTATTGGCTCCATGTGGCCAAGACCAGCAGGAAAGGCTCTTGGCTCTGAGAGAAGAGGGGACCTTTGCATTGTTCAGATGAAGTACCTCTGGACCAACATGACTCCTATTGCTATCCATTCCCTCTTGTTAAAACAAAACAAAACAAACAAACAAAAAAAAAAAACAGTACATTATTGTGGTAAATGGTCTCCTCCTCATCTGAGATGAAGTTGGGGAGAAATATTTGGAGTGACTTATCATGGGAAGAGACCCCCTCTTTTCCCACCAGGAGTAAGGATGATGAGGAACTAGCGTCCTAGTGGAACCCTTTGGTAGGGGTAGTGGTATAGTCACTAAGGCGTGTCCAACTCTTCCGACCCCACGGAATGTAGCCCGCCAGGCTCCTCTGTCCCTGGGATTCTCCAGGCAAGAATACTAGAGTGGGTTGCCATGTCCTCTCCAGTGGAACCTTTTGTGCCCTTGCAAAGAAGAGTACTGCCACCTGCTTCAGTGAGTTAAGAGAGTCTGGGGCGGCAGTAGACATCAGGAGTCTCTGTACATGAGGCAGTAGCTAGTCACATGAGACGGATCTTTGGCACTGTTAGCTAACTTCAGGTTAGTCATCATGTTGGATTTCCCAACATTGCTCTGAGGAGGACTGTCCCTGGATTCTCCAGTTACACATTAAGACCATTCTCTTCTGAAGAACACTAATTGCATTCTTGTCACAGAAACATCTCCCAGTTCAAACTCTGAAGTTACTGGAAACTGTTCTGTGGGAGGAGGCCTGCTAATTCCTGGTGCTTTGGAAAGAGTTACTGACCCCTATCAAAGACAAAAGATCCTCCTGAAAATTTTTCCCACCATTTCACTATCTTCCCCCACATTCTCCTTTTTTGAGCAGCTTCGAGAAAAACACAGTAACCTGATAATCATTATTATTGCTCTGATTTGGGATTATCTCCTGTCCTAATTACTTCTCTGATGGGTAAAGTCTGTTATGATGCATTAAGTCAGTGATTCTCAAAGTGTGGTCCCTAGGCCAACAGTATCAGCATTCACCTGGAAGCTTGCTGGAAATGCAAGTTCTTGGCCTCACCCCAGACCTACTCAATCAGGAATTCTGGCATGGGCCTTAGCCATCTGTGTTTTAACAATTCCTCCAGGCAATGCTGATACTGCTTGAGTTTTTAAAATCATTGCATAATGAGTCCAGCTTCCGTTCCCTCTTCCAGCTGCACTTTGTAAGGTGGTAAGCATTCTAACCAGTTCACTACTCAATACAGATTTGCTGTCCAGCAATACAGTAGCTTTTACATGTTGTAGCAAAACCTGATCTCTGAGCAGTCATTTGGGTGCCTTCCACAGGTGCTTCAATGGTTTTCCTTTATGTCTGGGGTACTGTGTTGTCACCATCACCTGCCCATCAGCAGATGGGGACATGCTTCTTAGCTTATCTGGAAACAGGGCCCTTATCCACCCATCTGGGCCCTTGCCACTGATCCCAAACAGGTGTTAATGGTCAGATAGGGCTCCCTTACAAATATCAGGAAGGCAGGTAGGAAACTGGGAGCATCCTCCTTGTAGCATTATATGCATAGACTCAAAAGCCCAGGTACTCATTCTACCTGTTTCTGTTTTGGCCAGAGGGACCCCTCCATGTTTATTAAAGTTCTTTAAATTTCAATTCAGGGAATTTTTGGATAATGACAGGAGTACTTATCACTTTTTAATTCCTGCCAATTGAAATAATTTCCATTGCAACCATCTCTCAAACTCTCTCATGGGTAGAATGCATCCAAGCAAAAATGCCTCCCAGCACACCTGTGCCATCATGGATGCCCTCCGATTCCAGGTAAGGCTCACCAGGCATGGCAAGTGGCAATACACCATATGTTGCCCAGGCAACAACCATCTTATTCTAAAGGAAAAGATTAATTCATTCTCGGGATTTGGTAGCTGATTTATTTTCTTATAGGTTACTCACAAAGGCAATGGTTTTACTGAATACTTGAGACACAGTTATCACATCTTGCCTGAATTTCCTCAGTTATTTTAGATCAAAGAAACTTCATTAGCTCTATATCCATTCCTTCCCCAAATTGTTCAGTGTTCTACATTGCCCATGGATCATAGGGTCATATTCCTGAGGTCTTTCCACCCACCTCAAAGGCATGTTCAGGGCCACTGTAGCACCTTATGCAATATTCTGCTCATTAGAGAATATGCCTTTCCTAACACTCATGCTTTGGGAGATAGCTTTTACAATCCCCACCAGAAGGGCTTATTCTCTTATACTTCCTCTACAGCCTGAAGTTCCAAATTGTACCACTAAAATGTGTCCTTTTCCATCAAGGGAAATGAAACTTGCTTAAATCAACAGAATTCATATCTGTTCTGGACACAGATTACAAGAGTAACTTAAGTTTGAACTCATGTCCTTCTTGTTTAGAGAGAGACCACTTTTTAAATCAGTCATGTGTGGACTTCACAGGAGAAAGTCCCTACATCTCTGTTACTTATCAGTTGATAATGAATACTGCTAAGGCAGCCACCCAATAACATTCATGTAGCACTGTTAAGAACATAAATTAGAGAACTGATATCCAGATTTGGAAGAGTAATAATTTGTCCATGATATTTTACTTCAAGCTGCAAACTCGAATTTCTCTAGTTACTGGAGTTGTATGCTTGGTCCATCCATTTTTAAACCTTCCTGTTTAGTGATAAATGTCTTTATGGCTATAATTTTTTCTGAGTACAACTTTGGCTGCTTCCCACAGATTTTGATGTCTCCAAATAATTTTCAATTTTCATTTTCATTTTCTCCTTAACTGTCGAATTATTTGGAATATTTTTGAATATACTAATGTATGAATATTTATCTTTCTATTATTGATCTTTTATTGCATTATAATCAGTACATATGGTCAGTATAACATAATTTTTTAATTATCAAGATAGTCAATTTGTATAAAACCTCTACATGCATCTGAAAAAATGTGTATTTTTAACTGCTAGGTGCAAAGTTTTATATCTATACCTACTATTTGCATCATCAAGCTTGTTAGTATTGTTAACACCTCTATATTCTTAATGTTTATCTGGTTATCTTTCCATTTCTAAGAGTGGTGTGGTAAAGTCTCCTGCTTTAATTATGGAATTGCCAACACTTCTTTGTAATTTTTATCTTATATATTTTGGTACTACTTTTAAGGTGCATATTATTATTATATGTCTATCTTTCTGGAGAATGGTTCTTTGAATCAACATGAAATTTCCCTTTTTGTCCCTTTTAATGCTATTTCATCTGCTAATAACAATGTTTACTTTCTTTCTATTAGTTATTTCTCTGGCATATAATTTTCTATTCCTTTATATTTTCAACCTTCCTTTGTCATTTTATTTTAGCTATTATTTTTTCTTTTATACCCAAGCTAGAATCTCTGTGATTTAACAGGTGAATTCAGCCTTTTCACATATCTATTTTTACTACTGATGTGTTTGGGCTTAAATCTGCTTAATTTGTGTTTTTTATTTACCTTGTTTCTGCTTTTTTTTCTGAACTGAAGAAAAGGTTTTCTTTTCTCATCATTTTCTCTACCGATTTGAACCTAAACATTTGAAAAGAAGAAAGGAAGCTCAGAGAAGTATTTAATTCAAGGTCACACACTTAAAGTGTGACTTGGTGACTTTTAAGTGATTTTGCCAAGGTTAAAGCCCAGTTTTAATTGACTCCAAAGCCCACTCTCTCAGGTCTTTTCTGGAATGAGGCAGGGTATAAATAAACAAACTTAAAATCTGGGACTCTTTCTGAGACTTCCCTAAGACTCTGTGCTTCCACAGCAGAAACCCCCGGTTGGGGAACTGAGATCCTTCATGCCCCACAGACAAAAGAAAATCTGGGCTCCTTCTAATTCAGATAATAGCCAACCATTATTGAGAGCTTACTATGTGAGAGGGGCTTCCCTGATAGTTCAGTTGGTAAAGAATCCTCCTGCAGTGCAGGAGACCCTGGTTTGATTCCTGGGTTGGAAAGACCCACCAAAGAAGGAATAGGCTACCCACTCCAGTGTTCTTAAGCTTCCCTTGTGGCTCAGCTAGTAAAGAATCCACCTGCCTGGGTTTGATCCCTGGATTTGGAAGATCCCCTGGAGAAGGGAAAGGCTACCCACTCCAGTATTCTGGCCTGGAGAATTCCATGGACAGTATTTCATGGAATACTGAACTGAACTGAACCATACCACTCCAATATATAAATCCCACCGATGTTTGTGGTTATATTAAAAAATAGTCATCTTTTAAAGTTATATATAAAGTATTTATGGATTAAAGGATATGTTATCTGGACTATGATTATTAATTCAATGTGTATGGGAAGAGTGATGGGTACAAATGAAACGAGATTGGTCATATGTTAATTCTTGAAGCTGGGTGGTATTAGAGCCATGGGCTCTAATTCAGATAATAATAGCTAACCATGATTGAGAGCTTACTATGTGCCAGACACTATTTCAAAGAACTTCCCACTTTAGATACCTCATTGTTACCAATTTGAACAGAGAGTAAGCACAACGTACCTGTGAGTTATACTGGGCAAGACTCTTCCCTGCCCAGTATTAGAGGAATCTATCTCTTCTACATGGACATAGCAGCAAAGGTGAGCACTCATCTTCCCAGGCATGCTAGGTGATCCACTAACCTCCTTCTGGGGAGTCATTCATTTTTTCATTTAACCAAAATTCACTGAATACCTCAATGTACTATGTACTAGCTTCTGCCCTCTTGGAGCTTACAGTTTAGTGAGGAAGGCAGATAATAAACAAGAAAAAATGTTAAGTTTTCAGGTAGTGGTAAGTTTTATAAGAAAATAGAATAGAGTGGTCAGAGGGTGGGAGCTACTTTAGATGGTATAGTCAGGTAAGACTATCTATGTGAGGAGACCTGTCTATATTTAGAGGGGGCTCTAAATAGTGCACTTATGTGTCTCACTATAATAAAAGATTTTCAGAGAAGGCTTCTCTAAGGAAGAGATATTGAATCTGAGAAGCTGAATAATGAAAAGGAACAAATCATGTAGCCATGGGGGCAGGTATTCCAGGTAGAAAGAACATGTCTTGAGGTGGATGTTGGTGTGTTTAAGGCAAAGCAAGAAGGCTCATATGGCTAAAGGAAAGTAGACAGACAGGGAAGTGGTGGGAGATAATGTCAGAGAGGTGGTTAGCAGCAAGATTAAGTAGGGCTTCTTAGGCCATGGTTACGAGTTGATTTTGTTCTAAGAATGGTAGGAGCTTTTAGAAGGTTTTGTTGCTGCTGCTACTGTTTTGCTCTTGTTGTTTTATTTTGCTTCTAATCATGGAATTTTTCAAACATATAACAAATTAAAAAGAATCATATGATGAACCTCCATGGACCTACCACCCAGCTTTAAGAATTAACATATGACCAATCTCGTTTCATTTGTACCTACCACTCCTCCCATACACATTGAATTGATAATCATAATCCAGGTAACATATCCTTTAATCCATAAATACTTTATATATAACTTCAAAAGATGACTATTTTTTAATATAACCACAAACATTGGTGGGATTTACATATTGGAGTGGTATGGTTCAGTTCAGTTCAGTCTCTCAGTTGTGTCCAAATCTTTGTGACCCCATGGACTGCAGCATGCCAGGCCTCCCTGTCCATCACCAACTCCCTGAGTTTACTCAAACTCATGTCCGTTGAGTCGGTGATACCATCCAACCATCTCATCCTCTGTCGTCCCCTTCTCATCTCGCCTTCAATCTTTCCCAGCATCAGGGTCTTTTCCAATGAGTCAGTTCTTCTCATCAGGTGGCCAAAGTATTTGAATTTCAGCTTCAACATCGGTCCTTCCAATGAATATTCAGGACTGATTTCCTTTAGGATAGACTGGTTGGATTTTCTTGTTGTCCAAGGGACTCTCAAGAGTCTTCTCCAACACCACAATTCAAAAGCATCAATTCTTCAGCACTCAGCTTTCTTTATAGTCCAACTCTCACATTCATACATGACTACTGGAAAAACCATAGTCTTGACTTTTGTTGGCAAAGTAATGTCTCTGCTTTTTAATATGCTGTCTGGGTTGGTCATAACTTTTCTTCCAAGGAGCAAGCATCTTTTAATTTCATGGCTGCAATCACCATCTGCAGTGATTTTGGAGCCAAAAAAATAGTCTGCCACTGTTTCCACTGTTTCCCCATCTATTTGCCATGAAGTGATGGGACCGGATGCCATGATCTTAGTTTTCTGAATGTTGAGTTTCAAGCCAACCTTTCACTCTCCTCTTTCACTTTCATCAAGAAGCTCTTTAGTTCCTCTTCTCTTTCTGTCATAAGGGTGGTGTCATCTGCATATCTGAGGTTATTGATATTTCTCCCAGAAATCTTGATTCCAACTTGTGCTTCATCTAACCCTGAATTTCTCATGACGTACTCTATATATGTTAAATAAGCAGGGTGACAATATACAGCCTTGACATACTCCTTTCCCAATTTGGAACCAGTCTGTTATTCCATGTCCAGTTCTAACTGTTGCTTCTTGACCTGCACACAGATTTCTCAGGAGGCAGGTCTGGTGGTCTGGTAGTCCCATCTCTTGAAGAATTCTCCACAGTCTGCTGTGATCCAAACAGTCAAAGGCTTTGGCATAGTCAATAAAGCAGAAGTAGATGTTTTTTTGGAACTCTCTTGCTTTTTTGATGATCCAGTGGATGTTGGCAATTTGATCTCTGGTTCCTGTGCCTTTCCTAAATCCAAGTTGAACATCTGGAAGTTCATGGTTCACGTACTGTTGAAGCCTGGCTTGGAGAATTTTGAGTATTACTTTGCTAGCATGTGAGATGAATGAGATCAGGATCTAAAAATATTTGCACCCTGAGCATGTCCTGGCCCTCTAATTACAGGCTTCACTCTTTGATTCCTCAAACCACATCATAATCACAGACCACATAGGAAAACCTAACAGAACTTCCATGTGATACAGCAGGAAACTATACCAGACCTACAGCAAATACCAGCCAAAGCTTGGCGTGTGGGAGGCAGCAGATCTATTTAAAAAATTAGAGATGGTCTTCTATAGCACTGGATTAGATACAACTTCTTGAAAAGCATCCATTGTGCAAGTACCTCATCTAGGCATATCTTCTGGCACTAGGCTGTGCCTACTACATTTTCAGAGATACTCTTTTTAATGATGTATGATGAATAAGGCTGTAGTAGTCCAAGATGGGGGCCAAAGAAGACCTTCCTTAATCCCCTGAAAGGTTATGCTTCTGTGGAAGTCCTGAGTAAGACCTTAACTGTTCTTAAGAAACCTCAACAAAGGACAGTTTGGCTGGAAAGTAGTAGCTATAAATTTTTAAGTGTGCCCTGCAACTCCAAATATCCTCCATGGTTCACAGGTCCAGCATTCTAGAAATTAGGACAATGTGATTGGCATTTTCTTACTCTCCCTCCCCTATCTTGAACATCTTTTTCTAGACTGGTCTAGAGATGGACCATGTGAACCATTCAAAGTTGGTTTGACAATTCTATCTACAATCCTCTTATCCACAGACTAATAGCTCAGAATACTCATGGGAGGCAGGAATGAGAGTGTGCTAAGGTATCATGGAGGTTGTATACCACATTTGGTCTAAGAGGGCATGGAGTTATATTCTGCCTTGTGATTGAGGTTTTTAATCCATTCACATTTAATTTTATGATTGATGTGGTAGAATTTGTGTCTGTTATTTTGCTATTTGTTTTCTATATGTCCTATTTCTTTCTTGTTTCTCTGTTCTTCCATTACTGCCTTCTTTTGTATTAAATACATATTCCCTGGTGCTCAGACTGTAAAGAATCCGCCTGCCAGTGCAGGAGACCTGGATGGGCTGGGAAGATCCCTTGGAGCAGGGAATGGCAACCCATTCCAGTATTCTTGCCTGGAGAATTCCATGGACAGAGGAGCCTGGCGGGCTATATAGTTCATGGGGTCACAAAGAGTCAGACACGACTGAGCGACTTTCACTTTTCACATTCACATATTTCTTAGTCTACCATTAAATTTCCTTTGCTGTTATTGTTTATTATATTTTTGAGCGATTTTCTTAATGATTGCTCTGAGAATTACAATGTTTGTCTTAAAATAATCTGGCTCAGATTAATACTAACTTAATTCCAATAGGGACTTCCCTGGTGGCTCAGACGATAAAGCGTCTGCCTACAATGCGGGAGACCCGGGTTCGATCCCTGGGTCAGGAAGATCCTCTGGAGAAGGAAATGGCAGCCCACTCCAATACTCTTGCCTGGAAAATCCCATGGACAGAGGAGCATGGTAGGCTACAGTCCATGGGGTTGCAAAGAGTTGGACACGACTGAGCGACTTCACTTTCACTTTAATTCCAATAGTATAAAAACTATATATTCTAATAGAGCTCCCTCTACCCTCCCTCTTTTGTGCTATTATTGTCGTTCCTCTACATAGACTGTAATGCCATTAACATGGGTTTGTAATTATTGGTGTATGTGTGCACCTTTTAAATTAGGAGGAAAAAAGAGTAAAACTATTTTATATTGCCTTTAAATGTACCTATGTAGTTAACGTTGTCAGCACACTATTTCTTTGTATGGATTCAAGTTACCATCTAATGATCTTTCTTTTCAGCCTGAAGGACTCTCTCTAGTGTTTCTCGTAGTATATATCTACTGGTAACAAATTCTCTTGATCCTTGTTTATCTGGGAATATATTTCATCCTTGAGTGATAGTTCTTTCAGATATAGAATTCTTGACTGACCTGTCCTTTTCTTTCAACATTTTGAATATGCCATTACACTGTCTTCTGACTGCTTTTGTTTCTAATGAAAAGTAAGGGATTTCTTGTATGTGATAAGTTACTTTTCTCTTGTAGCTTTTAAGGCTTTCTGTTTTTCTTTGGTTTTCATCATTGTGACTGTGACGTAGATATTTTTCTGTCTGGTAAGAAATCATTCTCCTACTTTGCCTTAATTGTTTAGACATGGTTTTCTTTACTTCTTTGAATAAATTTCTAATACCTGATTTAAAGTCTTGATCTAGTTAGTCCAATGTCCAGGTTTCCTCGTGGACAGTTTCTAATAACTGCTTTTGAATATGTGCCATACTTTCCTGTCTCTTTGCATGTCTAATAATTTTTTAAAATCAGACATTTAAAGTAATATATAATAACAATTCTAGTATTAGATTCAGTTCAGTTCAGTTCAGTTCAGTCGCTCAGTCGTGTCCAACTCTTTGCGACCCCATGGACTGCAACAGGCCAGGCCTCCCTGTCCATCACCGACTCCCGGAGCCTACCCAAACTCATGTCCATTGAGTCGGTGATGCCATCCAACCATCTCAACCTCTGTCATCCCCTTCTCCTGCTGTGCTCAATCTTTCCCAGCATCAGGGTCTTTTCAAATGAGTCAGCTCTTCGCATCAGGTGGCCAAAGTATTGGAGTTTCAGCTTCAACATCAGTCCTTCCAATGAACACCTAGGACTGATCTCCTTTAGCAAGTATTAGATTACACTCCCCCAAGATTTATTATTGCTGTGTTTTTGTTGTTATTGTTGGGGAGTTGTTGTTGATACTGCTCATTTGTTCAGTGACTTTCCTGGGTTAATTCTGTAGATTTTGTATTCCCTGTGTTCTGGAGCCACTAAGTTCTCAGATAGATTCTTTTCATTTTTGTTTTTATTTTTAAGCCTGGTTTCCTAGTGATCATATCAGCTATAGCTCTCTTCAGTTTCAAAAGTTGTTCTCTTCCCCCTCATTCCTTCAGGCCTACAGTTGATAATACTTTCTTGTTATTTCTAGTCTCTGGGAGCTGTAGCTATGTGAGAGAGACTTCCTGCCAAGGAGCTGCAGCATAATAAAGCCATTGCTGAACCATGGCTTACCTGGGAGGAGGCTGGGGAAATAAATAGCCTGATTCCTTTGCCCTCCTGTCCTTTAATCTCTTGCCACTGCCTCTAACTGGCCAAAGCCCCAAAACCAGAAAGCAACATATCCTTGATGATGAAGTCAATAGTAGTCAGCCTCCAGATATACAGAGCAAGGTGGAAAAGGATAATCTGATGTATAAAACGTAGGTGTTTTTTTATTCACCTCAGCCAGCATTCTGGCACCTTTCAATCTGTATACTTTGTCTTTCTTGAGCTAAGAAAATATTTCTTTTGTTATTTCTTTGAATAGTTTGGTCTCCCCTAGAAATTATATTAGATGATTATTAGAACTTATGGATCTATTATTCCTATCTCTTTATTTTTCTTTCACACTTTCCATTTCCCTGTTTTTGGGGGCTGCATTCTAGTAAAAATTTTTGGCTCCATCTTCCAGATCATCAATTAACTCTTCATCTATGCTTATTCTGCGAAGGTATATTGACTGAGTTTTCAATATTTTTATAATCATTTGTCCACTCTCTAAAATCTCTAATTTCCTTTTTCATAAAAACCTATTGATGATTTATAAATGCAATATCCCTCCTTAATTCTCTGAGATATTACTTATTTTTAGATCTTATTCTGTTTGCTATAGTACATGCTTCTTTGAATTTAATTCTGTTTGTTGAGGTCAGTGTCTCTCTTTCATGGTGTTGATTTACGTCAAATGTTAGGTGTTTCTTCACCGTGTGTTCATCTGTCCATGAACTATGTATCTGTTTACAGCACTCTATATCCAGTGATTATGAGAGACGTGTGGAAAATTCTGCCAAGCAGGACGTATCAGAGTCTGAAATAAGACAAAAGTGATCACTATCACCTTTAATATTTTTGTGGGAGTTCTAGCTAATGCAATAGACAAGAAAAATAAATGAGGTATAAATAAAGGACAGAAAAACACACATTATTGTTTGCAGAGGATATAATTTTATATACAGCACACTTAAATGAAATAGTTCAGACAATTTCAGAATCAGGATGAAGGTGGAGACAATTATATTTCTGTGGCCTGGGGTTATGTTTCCAGGAAAGATGGAAACAACATATTCCTTGTCTCTCCTACTGAATGCAGCTATAAAACATGTATGGAACACATGGAACAGCTATTTAAAAACTGAAAAGTAGGGACTTCCCTGGCAATCCAGTGGTTAAGACTCTGCACTCCCATTGCTAGGAGTATGGGTTCAATCCCTGGCCAGGGAACTAAGATCCCACATGCTGCACAATGCAGCAAAAAAAAAAAAAAAAAAAACCTGAAAAGTAAATAGCAAGAGTCACTGATGTGGTGATAAGTTTACTACTTTTTCCCTTTGCTCTCCTCCAGCCTGGGCTCAAAGTAGCCCAAAACTCAGAAGTAGGTTTCAGTGTAGACAGAAAGATCTCCAGGAAAGACCATTTATTTAGTTCAGTCTTTAGGAGAAAGAAAGGGGTCTCCTGGAAGCCACCATGATGGCAGTAGAGTCTTGCAGTCACCTAAAACTCCAAGGGAGGAGGATTTTCCTCTCTGATCAAAGGGGCTATGATACCAGGAAAGTGGAATGAACCCATATTGCTTTTATTTCCTTCCTGTGTCATGTTGCCATTAGGCTCCTGATATAAACATAATCATAGGAAATGAATAGCAGAACAGGATAAATTAAGTTCCTACTTTTTCAGCTGGAGGACCAAGAAGGGGCGCCCCCCTAACTGGAAAGTACTTGGGAGACTGCAGAAAGGGAGGAGCTCAGGAAAGTGACTCCATAAAACTGTCCATGAATTCCTGGGTATGAATCTGACCTTAAATGACATGCCACACATATATCACACAAGCATTAATAAAAAGAAACCAGGAATGCTATATTAATATCAGAAAAAGTGGACTTCAGAGCAGATGGTACTACAAATAAAAACAGGGGCATTATATGATCAAAGGGGTAAATAACCAAGAATACACAATCTTAAATGTGTATACAGCTAACAACAGAGCCCCAAAAAACATGAAAGAAAAACTGATATTGTAAAATACTGCTGGAGAAATAAACAAATTTACAATTATAGTTGGAAATTTCAACACTCCTCTATCATTAATTGATAAAACTAGTAGACAGAAAATCAGCAAGGATTTAAAACTGAACACTAACAACAACCTGCTACATCTAACTGACTTAAATAAACACTCCACTCAATGACAGCATAGCAAACTCCATTTTCAACTGAACATGGAATATTCAAAAATATATATCACATACTGAGCCATAAAAAAACTTATAAGTGACTTTACTTCAGAAACCATGGAAGCTAGAAGATATACACTGAAATATTTAAAATGTTGAAAGAGAAAGACCTACTAACATGGAATTCTATATTCAGCAAAATTTTCCTGCAACAATGAAGGAGAGATAAAGACATTCTCAGACAAACAAAAGCCAAGGAGATTTGTCACCTGTAGATCTGCTTTGCAAGAAATGTTAAAAGAAGTTCTTCAGAGAGAAGACAAATGATATAGGTCAGAAACTAGTACCTACATGAAGAAAGGAAAAGAGTGTAATAATGATGGTAAAATGAAATATTTTACTTTTATTCTTTTTTAAAACTAAAATATCGTTTGTGTACAACATAAGTTACAGGTGTGCAATGTATAGACATATGGTGATTCACAATTTTTAAAGGTTGTCCTCTATTTATAGTTATTATAAAATACTGGCTATATTCCCTGTAAAACAATATATCCTTGTAGCTTATTTTATATATAATAGTTTGTACCTTTTAATCCCCTAGCACTATATTGCCCCTCCCCCCTTCCCTCTTCTCTCTGTTAACCCCTAGTTTGTTCTCTGTATCTGTGAATCTGCTTCTTTTTTGTCATATTTATTAGTTTGTGGTGTTTTTTAGATTGCACATATAAGTGATATCATGCAGTATTTGTCTTTCTCTATCTGACTTGCTTCACTTAGCATAATGCTCTGCAAGTCCATTCATGCTGCTGCAAATGGCAAATTTTCATTCTTTTCATGGCTGAGTGATATTCCATTGTATATGTAGATATACCACATCTTCTTTATCCATTTCTCTGTTGATGGACATTTAGGTTGCTCCCAAGTCTTGGCTATTGAAAATAATACTGATATGAACATTGAGGTGCATGTGTCTTTTCAAATTAGTGCTTTTATTCTTATTCAGATTTATACCCAGGAATGGAATTGCCAGGTCATATGGAAGTTTCACTTTCATTTTCTGAGAAACGACCATACTATTTTCCACAGCGACTGCATCAATTTTTCTTCTCTTTAATTGATATAATAGATAACTATTTCTTCAAAATAATAATAACAGACATATAGACCCATGGAACAAGATAGAGAACCCATAAATAAATCCATGTAAATATGGTCAACTGACCTTTGACAAGGGTACCAAGAACTACACAATGGGGAAAGGATTGCATCTTCAACAATTTATATTGGTAAAATTGGACATATACATACAAAAGAATGAAATTGGGCCCTTATCTTACACCATACAAAAAGTCAATCAAAATAGATTAAAAACTTAAACTTAAGACCTGAAGTGTCAAACCCTAGAAGAAAACATAAGGGAATGATCTTGGCAATAATTTCATGGATATGATACCAAAATCACAGGCAATAAAAATACAAATAAACAAGTGGATTACATCAAACTAAAAACCTTCTAAATATCAAAAGAAACCATTAAGAAAATGACAAGGCAACCTATGGGATGAAAAATATATTTACAAACCTTATATCTGATAAGAGGCTAAACTCCAAAATATATAAGTAACTCCTACAACTCAATAACAAATAAACAAAACAAAGCCTAGTAACTCAATTTAAAAAATGGTCTAAGGACATGAATAGACATTTCCAAAAGAAGACACAAATGGCTAACAGATATATTTTTAAATGCTCAACATCACTAATAATGAGAGAAATGCAAATCAAAATTATTAAAAAACAAAAGACAAGTGTTGGCCAGAATATGGAGATATCTGAATGCTTGTACACAGATTCTACACTGGTAGGAATGTAAAATGGTGCAGTCACTATGGAAAATATTATGGAGGCTCCTCAAAAAATTAAATATAGAATTACTGCTTCTGGCATTTATCCAAAAGAACTGAAGTTAGTATCTTGCAGCGATATTAGCATTCCCATGATTATTGCAAGACTATTCACAATAGCCAAGAGGTGAAAACAACCTAAATGTCCATCAATAGATGAGTGAATAAAGAAAATTATATATGTGTGTGTGTGTGTGTGTGTGTGTGTGTGTATTCAGCCTTAAAGAAACAAAGAAATTCTGCAGTATATAATATGGATGGACTTTATGTTAAGTAAGATAAGCCAGTCACAAAAAGAGAAGTACTGCATGATTCCATTTATGTGAAGTATCTAAAATAATCAAATTCATAGAATCAAAAAGTGGAATGGTGGTTACCAGAGGCTGGAGAGAAAGAGAAAATGGGGAGTTACTGATCAATAGGCATAAAGTTTCAGTTAAGCAACTTGAGTAAGTTCCGAAAATCTGCTAAACACTGTTACTATAGTCAACAATAATGTATTGTACAATCAGGAATTTGTTCAGATCAGTTCAGTCACCCAGTCATGTCTGACTCGTTGTGACCCCATGAACTGCAGGACATCAGGCTTCCTGTCCGTCACCAACTCCTGGAGCTTGCTCAAACTCATGTCCATCGAGTCACTGATGCCATCCAACCATCTCATCCTCTGTCGTCCCCTTCTCCTCCTGCCTTCAATCTTTGCTCCATCAGGGTTTTATCCAATGAGTAATTTCTTCACATCAGGTGGCCAAAGTACTGGAGTTTCAGCTTCAGCATCAGTCCTTCTGAAAATATTCAGGACTGATTTCCCTTAGGATTGACTGGTTGGATCTCCTTGCTGTCCAAGGGACTCTCAAAAGTCTTCTCCAACACCTCAGTTCTAAAGCATCAGTTCTTCAGCACTCAGCTTTCTTTATGGTCCAATTCTTACATCCATACATGACTACTGGAAAAAACCATTGCTTTGACTAGACAGGCCTTTGTTGGCAAAGTAATGTCTTTGCTTTTTAATATGCTGTCTAGGTTGGCATAGTGCCAACCTTGCCTTTTCTTCCTTTCTTCTTGCCTTTTCTTCCAAGGAGCAAGCGTCTTTTAATTTCATGGCTATAGTCACCTACTGCAGTGATTTTGGAGCCCAAGAAAATAAAGCCTATCACTGTTTCCATTATTTCCCCATCTATTTGCCATGAAATGATGGGACTGGATGTCATGGTCTTAGTTTTTTCAATGTTGAGTTTTAAGTCAGCTTTTTCACTCTCATCAAGAGGCTCTTTAGTTCCTCTTCACTTTCTGTCATAAGGGTGGTGTCATCTGCATATCTGAGGTTATTGATATTTCTCCCAGCAATTTTGATTCCAACTTGTAAAACTCAGCAGTGGTCACAGGACTGGAAAAGGTCAGTTTTCATTCCGATCCCAAGGAAAGGTAATGCCAAAGAATGCTCAAACTAACACACAATTGCGCTCATACCACACGCTTGTAAAGTAATGCTCAAAATTCTCCAAGCCAGATTTCAGCAATATGTGAACTGTGAACTTCCAGATGTTCAAGCTGGTTTTAGAAAAGGCAGAGGAACCAGAGATCAAATTGCCAATATCTGCTGGATCATCGAAAAAGCAAGAGAGTTCCAGAAAAACATCTATTTCTGCTTTATTGACTATGCCAAAGACTTTGACTATGTGGATCACAATAAACTGTGGAAAATTCTGAAAGAGATGGGAATACCAGACCACCTGACCTGCCTCTTAAGAAACCTGTATACACGTCAGGAAGCAACAGTTAGAACTGGACATGGAACAACAAACTGGCTCCAAATAGGAAAAGGAGCACGTCAAGACTGTATATTGTCACCCTGCTTATTTAACCTATATGCAGAGTACATCACGAGAAACGCTGGGCTGGAGGAAGCACAAGCTGGAATCAAGATTGCTGGGAGAAATATCAATAACCTCAGATATGCAGATGACACAACCCTTATGGCAGAAAGTGAAGAAGAACTAAAGAGCGTTTTGATGAAAGTGAAAGAGGAAAGTGAAAAAGTTGGCTTAAAGCTCAACATTTAGAAAACTAAGATCATGGCATCTGGTCCCATCATTTCATGGCAAATAGATGGGGAAACAGTGGCAGACTTTATTTTTCTGGGCTCCAAAATCACTGCAGATGGTGACTGCAGCCATGAATTTAAAATATGCTTACTCCTTGGAAGGAAAGTTATGACCAACCTAGACAGCATATTAAAAAGCAGAGACATTTCCAATATTCTGGGAGGTGGGTCATAGAGGATCCTGCTGTGATTTATGTTGGAGAGTGTTTTGCCTATGTTCTCCTCTAGGAGTTTTATAGTTTCTGGTCTTACATTTAGATATTTAATCCATTTTGAGTTTATTTTTGTGTATGGTGTTAGACAGTGTTCTAGTTTCATTCTTTTACAAGTGGTTGACCAGTTTTCCCAGCACCACTTGTTAAAGAGGTTGTCTTTTTTCCATTGTATATTCTTGCCTCCTTTGTCAAAGATACAGTGTCCATAGGTTCATGGATTTATCTCTGGGCTTTCTATTCTGTTCCATTGGTCTATATTTCTGTCTTTGTGCCAGTACCATACTGTCTTGATGACTGTGACTTTGTAGTATAGTCTGAGGTCAGGCAGGTTGATTCCTCCAGTTCCATTCTTCTTTCTCAAGATTACTTTGGCTATTCGAGGTTTTTTGTATTTCCATACAAATTGAGAAATTATTTGTTCTAGTTCTGTGAAAAATACCTTTGGTAGCTTGATAGGGATTGCATTGAATCCATAGATAGATTTGGGTAGTATAGTCATTTTGACAATATTGATTCTTCCAATCCATGAACACGGTATATTTCTCCATCTGTTTGTTTCCTCTTTGATTTCTTTCAGCAGTGTTTTATAGTTTTCTATGTATAGGCCTTTTGTTTCTTTAGGTAGATATACTCCTAAGTATTTTATTCTTTTTGTTGCAATGGTGAGTGGTATTGTTTTCTTAATTTCTCTTTCTGTTTTCTCATTGTGAGTGTATAGGAATGCAAGGGATTTCTGTGTGCTAATTTTATATAAAAGCAAAAATAAACAAATGGGACCTAATTAAACTTAAAAGCTTTTGCACAACAAAGGGACCTATAAGCAAGGTGAAAAGACAGCCCTCAGATTGGGAGAAAACAATAGCAAACGAAGCAACAGACAAAGGATTAATCTCAAAAATATACAAGCAACTCCTGCAGCTCAACTCCAGAAAAATAAATGACCCAATCAAAAAACGGGCCAAAGAACTAAACAGACATTTCTCCAAAGAAGACATACAGATGGCTAACAAACACATGAAAAGATGCTCAACATCACTCATTATCAGAGAAATGCAAATCAAAACCCACAATGAGGTACCATTACACGCCAGTCAGGATGGCTGCTATCCAAAAGTCTACAAGCAATAAATGCTGGAGAGGGTGTGGAGAAAAGGGAACCCTCTTACACTGTTGGTGGGAATGCAAACTAGTACAGCCACTATAGAAAACAGTGTGGAGATTTCTTAAAAAACTGGAAATAGAACTGCCATATGACCCAGCAATCCCACTTCTGGGCATACACACTGAGGAAACCAGATCTGAAAGAGACACGTGTACCCCAATGTTCATCACAGCACTGTTTATAGTAGCCGGGACATGGAAGCAACCTAGATGCCCATCAGCAGACAAATGGGTAAGGAAGCTATGGTACATATACACCATGGAATATTACTCAGCCATTAAAAAGAATTCATTTGAATCAGTTCTAATGAGATGGATGAAACTGGAGCCCATTATACAGAGTGAAGTAAGCCAGAAAGATAAAGACCATTACAGTATACTAACACATATATATGGAATTTAGGAAGATGGTAACGATAACCCTATATGCAAAACAGAAAAAGAGACACAGATGTACAGAACAGACTTTTGGACTCTGTGGGAGAAGGCGAGGGTGGGATATTTCGAGAGAACAGCATTGAAACATGTATATTATCTAGGGTGAAACAGATCACCAGCCCAGGTTGGATGCATGAGACAAGTGCTCGGGCCTGGTGCGCTGGGAAGACCCAGAGGGATAGGGTAGAGAGGGAGGTGGGAGGGGGGATCGGGATGGGGAATACATGTAAATCCATGGCTGATTCATGTCAACATATGACAAAAACCACTACAATATTGTAAAGTAATTAGCCTCCAACTAATAAAAATAAATGGAAAAAAAATAAAAAGCAGAGACATTACTTTGCCAACAAGGGTCCATCTAGTCAAGGCTGTGATTTTTCCAGTAGTCATGTATAGATGTGAGAGTTGGACTATAAAGAAATCTGAGCACCAAAGAATTGATGCTTTTGAACTATGGTGTTGGAGAAGACTCTTGAGAGTCCCTTGGACTGCAAGGAGATCCAGCCAGTTCATCCTAAAGGAGATCAGTCCTGGATGTTCATTGGAGGGACTAATGTTGAAGCTGAAACTCCAATACTTTGGCCACCTGATGTGGAGAGCTGACTCATTTGAAAAGACCCTGATGCTGGGAAAGATTGAGGGCAGGAGGAGAAGGGGACGACAGAGGATGAGATGGTTGGATGGCATCACCGACACAATGGATATGGGTTTGGGTGGACTCCAGGAGTTGGTGATGGACAGGGAGGACTGGTGTGCTGCAGTTCATGGGGTCGCAAAGAGTTGGACATGACTGAGCAACTGAACTGAACTGTGCTTCATCCTGCCTGGCATTTCGCATGATGTAAGTCATATCCGAATGACCTAAAGGTCATTTTCCCTAGTTTATTCAATTTAAGTCTGAATTTTGCAACAAGTTCATGATCTGAGCCACAGTCAGTTCCCAGTCTTGTTTTTGCTGACTGTATAGAGCTTCTCCATCTTCGGCTGCAAAGAATATAATCAATATGATTTTGGTATTGACCATCTGGTGATGTCCATGAGTAGAGTCTTACCACAATAAACTAAACTAAACTTGGTGCTAGTGGTAAAGAACCTAGCTGTCAGTGCAGGAGATGTAAGAGACACTGGTTTGATCCCTGGGTCAGGAAGATTCCCTGGAGGAGGGCACGGCAACCCACTCTAGTATTCTTGCCTGGAGAATTCCATAGACAGAGGAGCCAGGCGGGCTACAGTTCATGGGGTCACAAACAGTCGGACATGACTAAAGAAACTTAGCACACATGCATGCATACTTAGAAATTCGTTGAGGGTAAATTTCATATTAAGTGTTGTTACCACAATAAACTAAACTAATAATAGCAACAATATATTGGTTGATTATAATTTATGGATAAGTAAAAAATGATGGTAATGATATAAGGGATGAGAAGAAGAAATTTGGGAATAATGTGTTACAGGGTAACTGTATCAGTATTATTTGAAAGTGGCTTCCCTGGTTGGCTCAGATGGTAAAGAATCTGCCTGCAATGCAGGAGATCCAGTTCAATCCCTGGGTTGGGAAGATCCCCTGGAGAAGGGAATGGCTACCCACTTCAGTATTCTTGCCTGGAGAAGTCCATGGACAGAGGAACCTGGTGGGCTACAATCCACCAGGGGTCACAAAGAGTTGAACACAACTGAGCAACTTTCACTTTCACTTCTTAACTTAGATTAGCTGTAAATATATATATTGCAAACCCTAGTGCAGTCACTGATTTTTTAATAAAGAAGTACAGTTGACCCTTGAACAGCATGGGTTGAACTGTGTGGGTCCACTTATACATGGATGTTTTAAAATAAATACATACATACTTAAAATATGTATTTAAAATAAATGATATTTAATATTATTTATTAAATAAATATTATTTAATATTTAAAATTAATACAGTACTACATGATGCATGGTTGGTTAAATTCACATATGTGGAACCACATATATGGAAAGTGAAAGTGAAAGTCGCTCAGTCATGTCCTACTCTGGACCGTATAGTCCATGGAATTCTCCAGGCCAGAATACTGCAGTGGGTAGCTGTTCCCTTCTCCATGGGATCTTCCCAACCCAAGAATCGAACCCAGGTCTCCCGCATTGCAAGCAGATTCTTTACCAGTTGAGCCACCAGGGAGGCCCAAGAATACTGAAGCAGGTAGCTTATCCCTTCTGCAGTGGATCTTCCCGTCCCAGGAATCTATCCAGAGTCTCCTGCATTGAAGGTGGATTCTTTACCAGCTGAGCTACCAGGGAAGCCCCACATATGTGGAAGGCCAACTGTAAAACTCAGATTTTCAACTGTGCAGAGGATTGGCACCCCTAACCACCAAATTTTTGAAGGGTCAACTGTCTAATTGCTGTGCTAAGACAAGAAAGAAAATGGAATCCTATCAAGTGCTAAGTTAAAATAAGAGAAGGCAAATAAAGAGTTAAAAATAAAGACCAAGTATAATGAATAAAAACAGTTATAAATATGGTAGATTTTAATTCTACTATAAATTAACATTTTCAGTTGAAATGGTCTAAATATACCAGTTAAAAAGCAAAGACTGGCAGAGTGGATAAAAAACAAGACTGAACTGTATTTAGTCTACAAGAAACCTACACTAAATATTAAGACACTGACTGATTAAAAGTAGATGAATGGAGAAACATATGCCATGCTAACACTAATCAAAAACAATTTGGATTAGCTTATTTATTTCAAACAAAGCAGACTTGAGAGCAAGGAGAATTATCAGGGAGAAAGAGTTGTATTACATCATAATAAAGGGGTCAGTTCTCCAAGAATATATAAGAATCCTAAATGTGTATGTAGCTGCAGATTGTCAAAATATGTGATGCAAAAGCAGATAGAACTGCAAGAAAAAAACAGATGAATCCACTATTATAGTTTCAGACTTCAACAGACCTCTTTCAGTAATAGATCAATCAGGCAGAAAATCAGTAAGGATATAGTTGAGCTAAACAGCACCATCAATCAACTGGATATAATTGACATCTATGGAATATTTCATCCAACAACAGCAGAATACACATTCTTCTCAAGCTCACATGGAACATTCATGAAGACAGATCACATTATGGGTCATAAAATGCACCTTAATACATTTAAACTAGTAGAGATCATACAAAGTATGCTTTCAAATCACAAAGGAATTAAACTAGTAATCAAGAACAGAACGATAACTAGAAAATTCCAAATAATTTAGAGATTGAACACCATACTTCTAAAGAAATCTCAAGAGAAATTTAAAAATATTTTGAACTAAGTGAATATGAAAATACAACTTAAGATTTATAAGATGCAGCAAAAGTGCTTAGAAGGAAAACTTTAGCACTGAATGCACATGTTAGAAAATAAGAAAGATTGAAAATCAATAACCTAAGCTTGTAGCTTTGGCCAGTTGATGTTTGACAAGGGTGCAAAGGCAGTTCAATGTAGGAAGGATCTTTTCAACAAGTGGTGCTGAAACAATTATATATCCCATGTGCAATAAAACAACCTTGACCTAAACCTCACATGTTATAGAATAATTAATTCAAAATGGATCATATACCTAAATGCAAAAGTTAAACTATAAAACTTTTAGAAGAAAATATAGGAGAAAATCTTTGTGATCTGGGGTTGAACAAAAGGTTTTTAGATATGACACCAAACTATGATCCATGGAGAAACTTGATGTTAGACTTCATCAAAATGAAAAAAATAATTGCTCTGCAGAAACACTGTAAAAAGAATGAGAGACAAGCTTGCTAAAATATCTGCAAACTGCATATGCAACAAATCTCTAATATCTAGAATATATAACAAACAGTAAGAAAAAGGAAACAACCCCATCAAACATCTTTAAGAGAATCTGAAAAAGAATATATATATAAACATATATATATGTATATTGTATAACTGAATCACTTTGCTGTACAGGTGTAAACTAACACAACATTGTAAATCAACTATACTTCAATAAAAAATAAAATTAAAAAACCTTTAAAAGACTATACCAAAGAGGATATATGAAAGGCAAATAAGCACACAAAAAAATAGTCAACATCTTTAGAGTAAATTTAGAACACGAGGAACAGCAAATTAAAAACATACACCTATCAGAATGGCTAAAACTTTAACATATGTAATAATTTAGTTATAAATAATACCGAGTACTGGCAAGGATGTGAAGATATACAAATATACATTGCTGGTGGGAAGGCAAAATGGTGCAGTCGTTCTCAAAAACAGTGTGGCAGTTTCTTACAAAGTTAAATATATGCTTTCCATATAACCCAGTGTCTTAGTCTGTTTGGGCTGCTAAAATAAAAATACCATAGACTGGGTGGTTTAAAGAACAATTATTTATTTCTCACAGTCTGGAGGCTTAGGAAGTCCGAGACCAAGGTGCCAGCAGATTCAGTGTCTGGTAAGGGTCCACTTCCTGATTCATAGACAGCTATCTTTGTGCTGTGTCCTCACATAGCTAAAGGGGCAAGGGAGTTCTCTAGGGTCTTTTTCATAAAGGCACTAATCCCACTATGTGGGTTCCTCCCTCGACCTAATCACCTCCTAAAGGTCCCACTTCCAAATCCCATCACATTGGGAATTAGGTTTCAAAATATGAATTTGGGAAGACACAAATATTCTTTTTTTTTTCAAATATTCATTTTGTAACACCAGTAGTGCCACTCCTGAATATTTTCCCTAGAGAACTGAAAACATAAATCCACTCAAAATTCTGTATAGGAGTATTCATAGCATCATTAGTCAGAAAGTGGAATCAACCCAAATGTCCTTCACTAAGTGAATGGTTAAATTTTGATACATCCATACCATGAGATACTATTCAGCAATAAGATGTAACAAACTATGAGTATCCTGCTAATACCTTAGATATAGTCATGCTACTGAAATAAACCAGTCTCAAAAGGTTAAATACTGCCTGATCCACTTACATAGATTCTTGAGAAGACAAAACTATGGTGATGGAGAATAGGTTAGTACTTGTCAGTTAGAAAAGGACTATGTGAGGGAATTCTTTTGGAAGGTAGAACTGATTTGGTTCCTGATTGGAGTAGTGGTCATACAAATCCATATATGTGTTAAAATTCATAGAACTGTACACCAAAAAAAGTCTATTTTACTGTAGACTATGTTTTTTTTTATGTATTTTTTTTATGTATGTTTTTTTATGTAGCTATGTTTTTTTAATTAATAAACTTAATTTTTAGAGTAGTTTTAAGATCAGAGCAAAATTGACTGGAAAGTACAGAGATTTCAAATGAATCTACATTGACACATCATTATTTTCCGAAGTCCATAACTTACATTAGGGTTCACTCTTGGTGTTGTACATACTACAGGTTTGGAAAAATATGTAATAATATATACCCACAATTATAGTAGCATACAGAATAATTTTACTGCCCTAAAAAGTCTTCTGTGCTCTGCCTCTAACTCTTGGCAACCACTGTTTCTTTTTACTACCTCCATAATTTTGCCTTTCCTAGAATGTCATGGAATCATACAATATATAGCCTTTTCAAATTGGCTTCTTTACTTTGTAATATGCATTTCTCCTCCATGTTTTTCATGATTTGATAGCTCATTTCCTTTTAGGGCTAAAAAATATTCCATTATCTGAATATACCACAGCTTATTTAAATGTTTACCTACTGAAGGGTATCTTGGTTGCTTCCAAGTTTTGAAAATTATGAACAAAGTTGTTACAGACTTCTGTGTTCAGGTTTTTGTGTGGACATTAGCTTTCAATTACTTTGAGTAAATACACAGCTACTGGATCATACAGTTGCATTCCCAACAGCAAAGAAAGAGAGTTCCTGTTGCCCCACATCCTTACCAGCTTTTGATGTTGTCAGTGTTTGGATTTTGACCATTCTAATAGGTGTGTATGATATCACACTGTTGTTTTAAGTTGTAGTTCACTAACAACATATGGTGATAAATATCTTTTCATAGACTTACTTGCCATCTGCATATCTTCTTCAATGAGGTGTTTATTCAGGTCTTTTGCCTATTTTTTAATTGGGTTGTTTGTTTTCTTATTGTTAAGTTTTAAGAGTTTAAGAGGGGTTTTTTTGGTATATTTTACATAGTAGTCCTTTATCAGATGTGTGTTTTGAAAATATTTTCTACCAGCCCATAGCTTCTCCTCTCATTCTCTTGATGTTGTTTTTTCACAAAGCAGGTTTTTAATTTTAATTAATTCCAGCGTATCAAATGTTTCTTTCATGGATTGTGTTTTTGGTGTTGTGTCTAAAAAGTTATGGCCTTACCCATAGGTTTTCTTCCTTTGTTGTCTTCTAAGAGTTTTATAGTTATGCATTTTGCATTTATATCTATGATTCATTTTGAGTTAATTTTTGTGAAGGGTGTAAGGATTGTGTCTAGATTCTTTTGGGGGGAATGTGGATGTCCAGTTGTTAAAGGAATTTATTGAAAATTCCATCTCCATTCCATTATATTCCCTTTACATCTGACAAAGATCAGATGACTATTTTTATGTGCTTCTATTTCTTCACCCTCTATTCTACTCCATTAATCTATTTGTCTAGTCTTTCACAAATACTACACTATCTTGATAACAATAGCTCGACATTAAATCTTGAAGTCAGGTAGTGTCAGTTGAGTTGTCTTCTTCAACATTGAGTTGGTTATGTTGGCTCTTTTGCCTTTCCATATAAATTTTAGGATCAGTTTGTCAATATCTACAGAATAATTCACTAAGATTTTGATTGAGATTGCTTTTAATCTACAGATCAAGATGGGAAGAACTGGTATCTTGATGATATTGAAACTTTCTATCTATTAATATGAAATATTTTTCCATTTATTTAGTTCTTCTTTGACACATTTCCTGGAGTTTTTCTTGTTTAGATCTTGTACATATTTCATTAGATTTATAAATATTTCAATTTTGTGCTAATGTAAATGTTAATGTGTTTTTAACGTTAATGTGTGTGGATTAATCATAGCTCTGGCATAGATTTTGATGATAGATGTTGGTAGATGTAGTCATATACAAAGGAGAAAGCTAGCAGATGGCAACCCACTCCAGTACTCTTGTTTTTTTTTTTTTCACTCCAGTATTCTTGCCTGGAAAATCCTATGGATGGAGGAGCCTGGTAGGCTGCAGTCCATGGGGTCGCTAGGAGTTGGACACGACTGAGCAACTTCACTTTCACTTTTCACTTTCATGCATTGGAGAAGGAAATGGCAACCCACTCCAGTGTTCTTGCCTGGAGAATCCCAGCTACAGCGGAGCCTGGTGGGCTACTGTCAATGGGGTCGCACAGAGTCGGACACGACTGAAGTGACTTAGCAGCAGAAGATGAAGTAATAAGGACAGGCAGAAAGTAGTTTTTTTCCTTTTTTCCTCAGATTCTTAAAGCCAAAATGAGAAGCCCTTACACAGGCCACAAACTGGCAAATATATACTGTGAAACTCGACAATTATAAATTGGACCCACACGCCACAAAATGAAAGATTTGAAAGTAACTATCTTGATTAAAATAATTCCTTTTTCTTAATGTTCCACATACGTTGAGATTCTTTATCCTCCACAAAATCTAGTTCCTCTTGTTTCTCTTGGTAATTTCTAGCTATTGTGGCCTTGCTATTGTTCACACTCAGATCATTAATATAGTATACTTTTTTTTTTAAATTAAACCCTTCTCTCTTAAAACCCCTGGAGTCAAGCATCTAAGTATATATTTTATAACCTTTCAAAAGACCTTATGCCAAAAAAAGAAAACAACTCATAAACACTTTAATTTTTATTTTTTTTTATTTTTTATTAGTTGGAGGCTAATTACTTCACAACATTTCAGTGGGTTTTGTCATACATTGACATGAATCAGCCATGGATTTACATGTATTCCCAATCCCAATCCCCCCTCCCACCTCCCTCTCCACCCGATTCCTCTGGGTCTTCCCAGTGCACCAGGCCCGAGCACTAACACTTTAATTTTTAATAGGTGCATACCTATAGTATGTTCATTTCTCTAATATAGGAAAGACAGTTTACCAAGTCTTCTAGAAACAATACTATATATAAAGAGCAGGATAAAAACATAGATCTGTTCTTTTACCTGTCACCTTGTATTTTGTAAGAACTCCATTCCTTAAAGAGGACGTAAACAGTGAGGAAAGGTTCTCTTTCCTTTGTGCCTTTTAAGCACCAACAGAACTTTCTGGAAGCTTTGTTGGGCATAGGTACAGGCTGCAGATCTGGTACAGCCATGGCTCAGTAGGAGGCTTCCTCAACTGGGACCCTATTGATGTCATGGATTACATTTCAAATGTTAAACAAATCTTGTATATCTGGGATAAATCCCACTTAGGTCACTTGCTGCTTTTAAAGTTCTCTCTTTGTCTTTAACTTTTGAGAATTTGAGTATAGTTTGTCCTATAATAATCTTTTGGTTGATTTTGCTTAGGGTCCTTTGAGCTTCATGTGTCTGGATGTTTATATCCTTCCCTAGATTTAGGAAATTTTCAGTCACTACTATTTAAATAAATCTTCTGTCCCTCCTCCATCCCTCTCATCTCTTCTGCTTCTGAGTCTCTCAAAATGCATACATTTGTTCATTTAATAGTACCCCCACAAGTCCTATATATATTTTCTTCATTCTTTCTTCTTTTTGTTCCCCTAACTGGCTGATTTTATATAATCTGTCCTCAAGTTCACTGATTCTTTGTTTTACATGATTGACTCTAATATTGAAGCTCTCTATTGATTTTTCAGTTCTGTCACTGTATTTTTCAATTCTAGGATATCTATTTTATTCTCTTTTGTGCTTTCTATCTCTTTATTAAACTCATTTTTAATGTATTGCTTTCCTGACGTCTTTTAGTTGTTTGTGTTCTCTTGCATCTCATTTATCTTTTAAAAGATGATTTTTTAAATATCTGAATTATTTTTTAAACTTAAAAATTTTTTAATTACAAGGTTTTAAATTATTTTTAAGATGATATTTTGAATCATTCATCATGCAATCTGTAGACCTCCATTTCTTTGGGATGGTTACCTTTGGTGGTGTCATATTTGCTTGATTCTTTATGATTCATGTAGTTTTGTGTTGGTGTCTGTGCATTTGAAGGAATAAACACATCCTACAGCCTTTACAGACTGATTTCAGCAGGTAAAATCCTTCTCCTGTCAGGTATCCAGAATGATGATATTGTCTCTGTGACAGCAGTCAACCAGGTTGAACTGAGTCATGTGTTTCCAGGCCTGTTTCCAGGGCCTTGGGCAGGCATGAATTCTATGTGGTCCCTGGGTATACAGGACTGCATCCAAGACCTCAGTCTGTTGAACTGGAACTGGGAGGAGAGTTTGTTTCTGGGTCCATAGACGGTAGATCTGTTATCAGGTGTATAGATGAATGTGGTTCTCATTGAGTCCCTTGGAGGACTCCTGACAGGACATTGGGCACTTTTCTGGGCAGACAGAATTGGCTTTGGACTGAAATTGACAGGAGCTAGAACTGAGTCACAAGGACCATAGCTGGGACCAATGTCTGCAGGTCTGCCTCCAGGGGGCATGAACAAGCATGCTTCCAGCCAGGTTCCTGGTGACAGAACTTCTCCTACACTGCAGCTGAGCAGGACTGGAGCTGGGTCACAGTGCTGTTTCAGGATCAAGAGTCAGACCCAGGTCAACAAGCCTGCCCTTGGGAATAAAGAAGAATGTGTTTTTCTCTGAGTCTCTGTATGTGCAGGACTACTGAACCATGACTGGATCCAAGTCACAGGGCCACTTCAGGCTCTGAAATCAGCAGGCCTGCCTCCTGGTAGGGCACATATAGGTGTGTCTCCTTGAGGTCCCTGGGAGGGCAGGTCTACTCCCAGACTGTGGGAGGAAGGCCCTGTAGTGAGGTTTCAGGGCCACTTCAAGATCTGCAGTCAGACTGAAGTAAGTGGGCCTATCTTGGGGGACACATATGGAAGTGTCTCCTGCCCAATCTCTAGGTGGGCAGGACTGGCAGCAATATGAGCTAGATGTGGGTCATGAGCCATTTCAGGGTTTATAGCCAAGAACAAGGTTGGTGGGCCTGTTACCCAAGGCACAGGTAGGCCTGGCTCCTGCTGAGTGACAGGACCAAGGCCAAATGGGGCGGTAGCCAAGTCCACAGAGGCGTGGGGCTGGTTCTAGATCTATAGCTGGAATGTGGTCAGTGAGTCTGCCACCTGGACACGGGCCTGCTTTCTCAAAACAGCCCTCTTTACTCTTGGGCTCCAATGTGGTTTCAAAATCTCCTACCTGGATCCCAAATCTCCCACAAAGGCATTTTTGGTCATGAATGTATGCCAAATTATTTTTTTCTAAGGTAGGATAGAGCAGAGGACCTTCTACTGTGCCATCTTGCTGAGATCACTCAGCTTTTTGTGGCTTTAACTGACCACTTTATATGATTTTATTTTCTCTCCTTTATTAGTATATCAATTATACTTCTCTTACTTTTTCTAGTGGTTGCACTAGAGTTTGCAGTATATATTTAAAAGTAATATAAATCCATATTCAAATTATACTATATCATTTCATGGGTAGTGCAAGTACTTTGTAATAAAAAATATTCCTAATTCCTCCTTTTTTTCCCTTATATCATTACTGTCATTCATTTAACTTACACATACACATACATAAGTGTATTTTATATACATAAGAAATATATATAAGCATACATAATTAAGTACATCATTGCTATTTTTATTTTGAACAAGCATCTGTTAAATCAATAAAGAATAAGAAAAGTAAGTTTTTATTTTACCTTCACTTATCCCTTCTCCAGTGCTCTTCCTTTCTTTATGTAGACCTGAGTTCCTAACTATATAATTTTCCTTCTCTCTAAAGAACTTCTTTTAACATTTCTTGCAAGGCAGGCATACTAGTAACAGATTTTCTTCAATTTTTATTTGTCTGAGAAAGTCTCTATTTCTCCTTAACTCTTGAAGTATAATTTCGCAGGGTACAGACTTCTAGGTTAGTGGGTTTTTTCTCTCAACATTTTAAATACTTCACTCGACTCTTTTCAACCATGATTTCCAAGAAGTCACGTGTAATTCTTATCTTTGCTTCTTTATAGGTAAAGCTTTTTCCTTCCAGCTTCTTTCAAGGTATTTTTCTTTATCTTTGATCTTCTGAAGTTTGAATATGATATGCCTAAGTGTAATTTTTTGCCTTTATTATACTTGTTCTCTGAGCTTTTGAGGTCTATGGTTTGATATCTAACATTAATTTGAGGAAATTCTGTCAATATTGCTTCAAACGTTGCTTGTACTCTTTTCTCTCTTTCTTCTCTCAGTATTCCCATTATGAGTGTTACACCTTCTGTAGTTCTCCCACAGTTTTTACCAAGACTCAGATGGTAAAGAATCTGCCTGCAGTGCGGGAGACCCGGGTTTGATCCCTGGGCCAGGAAGATCCCCTGGAGAAAAAATTGTTAATATAAAATAAAAAGCTAAAAAAAAAAAATGGCAACCCACTCCAGTATTCTTGTCTGGAGAATTCCAAGAACAGAGGAGCCTGGTGGGCTACAGTCCATGGGATCGCAAAGAGTCAGACATGATTGAGAGACTAACACTTTCTTTCACTTTTATAGTTTTTATAATAAAAATTTTTGTTTGGTCTTTTAGTCTTTTTTCTCTTTGTTTTCAATTTTATAAGTTTCTATTATCATGTCTACAAGCTGAGAGATTCTTTCCTCAGTCATGTTCAGTCTTTTAATGAGTCCATCAAAGGCATGTTTCATTTCTGTTACAGTTTTTTATCACTACCACTTCTTTTTTTTTCTTTTTAAAAAAATTTATTTATTTTTAAATTGAAGGATAATTGCTTTACAGAATTTTGTTGGTTTCTGCCAAACATCAACATGAATCAGCCATAGGTATACATATGTTCCCTTCCTCTTGAAACTCCCTCCCATCTCCCTCCCCATCCGACCCCTCTAGGTTGTTACAGAGCCCCTTTTTGAGTTCCCCGAGTTATACAGCAAATTCCCACTGTATATCTATTTTATTTTTTTAATTTTTTTTGTATATCTATTTTAATATGACAATGTAAGTTTCCTTGTTATTCTTGCCATACATCTCACCCTCTCCTTCGTCACCCCACCCACTGTATCCATAAGTCTGTTCTGTCTGTCTGCATCTCCATTGCTGCCCTGCAAATCATTTCACCAGTACCATCTTTCTAGATTCCATATATATGTATTAGTATATATTTTTCTTTCTCTTTCTGACTTATTTCACTCTGTATAATAGGCTCTAAGTTTGTCCATATCATTAGAACTGACTCAAATGCCTTTTTATGGCTGAGTAATATTCCATTGTATATAGGTACCACAGCTTCTTTATCCATTCAAATAATAGCAAATAAAATAACTGACTAAGGATTAGTTTCCCAAATATGCAAGCAGCTCATACAACTCAATACCAGAAAAACAAGCATCCCAATCAAAAAGTGAGAAAAAGACCTAAACAAACATTTCTTCAAAGAAGACATACAGATGGCTAACAAACACATGAAAAGATGCTCAACATCGCTCATTATTAGAGAAATGCAAGTCAAAACTACAATGAGATATCACCACACAACAAGTCAGAATGGCCATCATCAAAAAGTCTACAAACAATAAATGCTGGAGAGGGTGTGGAGAAAAGGGAATGCTCTTGCACTGTTGGTGGGAATATAAACTGATACAGCCACTATGGGAGACAGTATGGAGATTCCTTAAAATACTAGGAATAAAACCACCATACGACCCAGCAATCCCACTACTAGGCATATACCCCGAGGAAACCAAAATTGAAAGAGACACTTGTACCTCAGTGTCCACTGCAGCACTATTAACAATAGCTAGAACATGGAAGTAGCCTAGATGTCCATTGACAGATGAATGGATAAAGATGACTAGTATTTCTTCTTCACTTTTCCTTAGAATATCCATCTCTCTGCTTACATTATCCATCTGTCTTTGTATGTCTTCGTCTATCTTTTCCTTAAAGCCTTTAGCATATTAATAATAGTTTTAAAAATTCTTGGTTTACTAATTCCAACACTTTTACCATATCTGGATCTACTTCTAATGCTTGTTCAATCTCTGCAAACTGTGTGTTCTTTGCGTGGTTTGTTTTTGTTTTGTTTTTTTTTTTTTTTTTTGCCTTTTAGTATGCTTTGTAATTTTTCTTGAAAGGTGGATGTGATGTACCAGGTTGGGTGAAAGAAACTATGGTAAATAGGCCTTTAGTAATATTTCACATGCTAACAAGATTGTACTCAAAATTCTTCAAGCTAGGCTTCAGCAGTACGTGAACCAAGAACTACCAGATGTACAAGCTGCATTTAAAAAAGGCAGAGGAACAAGAGATCAAATTGCCAACACCTACTGGATCATAGAAAAAGCAAGGGAATTCCAGAAAAACATCTACTTCTGCTTCATTGACTACGCTAAAGCCTTTGAATGTGAATGTGAATCACAACAAAATGTGGAATATTCTTGAAGAGATAGGAATACCAGATCATGTTACCTGCCTCCTGAGAAACCTGTATGCAGGACAAGGAGCAACAGTTAGAACATCATATGGAACAACAGACTGGTTCCAAATTGGGAAAGGAGTACATCAAGGCTGTATATTGTCACCCTGCTTATTTAATTTACATGCAGAGTACATCATACGAAATGCTAGGCTGGATGAATCACAAGCTGGAATCAAGAATTCCAGGAGAAACATCAATAATCTCAGATATGCAGATGATACCACTCTAATGGAAGAAAGTAAAGAGGAACTAAAGAGCCTCTTGATGAAGGTGAAAAAGGAGGGTGAAAAAGTTGGCTTAAAACTCAACATTCAAAAAATTAAGATCATAGCATCTGATCCCATCACTTCATGGCAAATAGATGGGGAAAAAGTGGAAGCAGTGTCAGATTTCATATTCTTTGGCTGCAAAACCACTGCAGATGGTGACTGCAGCTACGAAATTAAAAGACGCTTGCTCCTTGGAAGCAAAGCTATAACAAACCTAAACAGTACATTTAAAAACAGAGACATCACTTTGCTGACAAAGGTCCATATAGTCAAAGCTATGATTTTTCCAGTAGTCATGTATGGATGTGAGAGTTGGACTATAAAGAAGGCTGAGCACCAAAAAATGGATGCTTTTGAACTGTGATGCTAGAGAAGACTCTCAAGAGTCTCTTAAATAGCAAGGAGATCAAACCAGTCAATCTGGAATGAAATCAACCCTGAATATTCATTGGAAGGACTGGTGCTGAAGCTCCAATACTTTGGCCACCTAATGCAAAGAACTGACTCATTGGAAAAGACCCTGATGCTGGGAAAGATTGAGGGCAAGAGGAGAAGGGGGCAACAGAGGATGCAATGGTTGCATGGCCTCACTGACTCAATAGATATGAGTCTGAGCAAACTCAGGGAAATAATGAAGGACAGAGAAGCCTGGCATGCTGCAGTTCATGGGGTGGCAAAGAGTTGGACATGACTGAGAGACTGAACAACAACAATCTAGTGGTAAGGTGTATGTGGGGCTGGGAGCGGGAGGGGAAGTGCTCTATAGCCCTATGATTAGCTCTCAATCTATGCTCCTGAACTGTGAACTTCAGTGATTCTCAATTCCTTTCACCCATCTTAGGTAGAACAAGAAGGCTAGAGGGGGCTTGAGTTGGGTATTTCCCTTCTCCAGTGTGGGAACTAGAGCTAGCTGGAGTTGGCTACTTTTCTTCTCCATGTAGGTTAGGCTTTGCTAATACTTCAGCAGGCTAGACTCTGGCTAACTAATTTGTCCTGAAGGCAGACCCTGTTTAAAAGAATGGAGTGCTCTGTCATGCTTCAAAATGGTTCCTTTTCCTCCCTCCTTTTAAAGCATGAGATTTTTCTCTGTTACTCACTGTGAGACCCTGGTAGAACTCCTGAAATGAAAATTCTCAAAAGCATGGGAGCACCACTATGAATGGGTCTTCCCATCACTCTGAACCTCCAACATCACGACAGTTCAAATTTTCTTATCCAGGCACTGGTTCGCACATATATTTGTGCTTATGAGTTCCTGTTCTGGTAAGCTGTGATTCTCCATATCTGTCTGCCTGTTTGTCCAGTTGGGGGGCGGGGGAAGGTGGGCATCAATTTTCCCTGTGTTCTCACAGATCTAAGAAGAGTTATTGATTTTTCAGTTTATTCATCTTCTTATTTGTTGTTAGGATGCTGTGACAACTTCTAAGCTCCTTATATACTGTGCTGGAAACTGGAATTCCTATATGTTAATTTTTTAAGATAAAATTTTAAAAGGGAAAAATGTTTCAGTTGCACTTATAGCCTAAACGATGCCTCATGACTTTGTGAAAATGATAGTGTGAGCCAGGATTAGGCTTGAGAAATGGGTTATAAACTTGCAATGATAGCCTGTAAGTAAACCCCAGATTTGTCTGTATGTCCTTGATCATTTGACCTTCATGGATCACAGCCTTGTTGTGGCAAAGGAGCTTGCATGACTCAATAAAGCTATGAGCCATGCCATGCAGGGCCACCCAAGGTGGAGGGGACATAGTGAAGAGTTTTAACAAAATGTGGAACACTGGAGGAGGGAATGGTGAACCATTTCAATATTTTTGCTGTGACTGCCCTATGGAGAGCACGAAAAGGCAAAAAAAGTGACACTGGAAGATGAGCCCTCCAGGTTGGAAGGTGTCCAATATGCTAGTGGGGAAGGGCAGAGGGCAATTACTAATAGCTCCAGATAGAATGAAGTGGCTGGGCCAAAGTAGAACCAATGTTCAGTTGTGGATGAATCTGGTGGTGAAAGTAAAGTCCAAAGTTGTAAAGAACAATATTACATAGGAATCTGGGATGTTGGATCCATGAATCAAGGTAAATTGGGTGTGGTAGGAACTGTAGGAACTGTAGGACACTGTAGGAACACGTGAACTAAAATGGATGGGAATGGGAAAATTTAATTCAGATGAGCAGTATATCTACTACTGTGGGCAAGAATCCCTTAGAAGAAATGGAGTAGCCCTCATAATCAACAACAACAACAAAAATCTGAAATGCAATACTTGGGTGCAATCTCAAAAACGACAGAATGATCTCGGTACGTTTCCAAGGCACAATAATCCATGTCTATGTCCCAACCTCTAATGCCAAAGAAGCTGAAGTTGAATGGTTTTGATGACCTACAAGACCTTCCAGAACTAACACCAAAAAGAAATGTCTTTTTCATCATTGGGGATTGGAATGCAAAAGTAGGAAGTCAATAGACACCTGGAGTAAAAGGCAAATTTGGCCTTGAAGTACAAAATGAAGCAGATCCAAGGCTAACAGAGCGTTGACAAAAATAACATGCTGATCATAACAAATACACTTTTCCAATGATGCAAAAGATGACTCTACAGATGAACATCACCGAATGGTCAATATCAAAATTAGATTGATTATATTCTCTTGCAGCTGAAGACAGAGAAGCTCTATACAGTCAGTAAAAACAAGAGCTGGAGCTGTCTGTGGCTTAGATCATCAGCCCCTTATTGCAAGATTCAGCTTAAATTGAAGAAAGTGGGGAAAAAACCACTAGGCCATTCAGGCACAACCTAAATCAAATCCCTCATGCTTGTACAGTGGAGGTGACAAATATATTCAAGGGATTATATCTGGTAGACAGAGTGCCTAAAAAACTATGGACAGAGTCTATTATCATTGTACAGGAGGCAGTAAACAAAACTATCCCAAAGAAAAGAAATGTAAGAAAGTCAAGTGCTTGTCTGAGGTGGCTTCACGAATAGCTGAGGAAAGAAGAAAAGCAAAAAGGCAAAGAAGAAAGGGAAAGATATCCTCAATTGAATACAGAGTTCCTGAGAAAAGCAAGGAGAGATAAGGCCTTCTTAAATGAAAAATGCAAAGAAATAAAGGAAAACAATAGAATGGGCAAAACTAGAGATCTCTTCAAGAAAATTGGAGATAGTAAGGGAATATTTCATGTAGGGATGGGCCCAATAAAGGACAGAAACCATAAGGACCTAACAGAAGTAGAAGAGATTAAGAAGAGGTGGCAAGAATACACAGAAGAACTATAGAAAAAAGGTGGTCTTAATGACCCAGATAAGCACAATAGTGTGGTCACTCACCTAGAGCCAGACATCCAGGAGTGTGAAGCCAAGTGAGCCTTAGGAAACATTACTATGAACAAGGCTAATGGATGTTACGGAATTCCAACAGAGCTATTTAAAATCCTAAAACATAATGCTGTTACAGTGCTGCACTCAATATTCTAGTGGAAAATTCAGCAGTGGCCACAGGACTGGAAAAGTTTTCATTCCAATCCCAAAGAAGGGCAGTGCCAAAGAATGTTCAAACTACTGTACAATTGGGCTCATTTAACATGCTAGCTACGTTATGCTCAAAATCCTTCAAACTGGGCTTCATCAGTATGTGAACCAAGAACTTCCAGATGTACAGTTTGGGTTTAGAAAAGACAGAGGAACCAGCGATCAAATTGTCAACATTCATTAGATCATTAAGAAAGCCAGGGAATTCCAGAAAGAAAAAAAAACATTTGCTTCATTGACTACGCTAAAGCCTTTGGCTGTGTAGACCACAAAAAACAGCAGAAAATTCTTAAAGAGATGGGAATACCAGACCACCTTACCTGTCTCCTGAGAAACTTCTATGCAGGTCAAAAAGCAACAGTTAGAACATCACATGGAACAACTTACTGATTCAAAATTGGGAATGGAGTACAACAAGGCTGTATATTGTCACCCTGTTGTATTTATATGCAGAGTATATCATGTGAACTGCTGGGCTGGATGAATCACAAGTTGGAATCAAGATTGCCAGGAGAAATATCAACAACCTCAGATATGCAGATGATACCACTCTAATGGAAGAAAGTGAAGAGGAACTAAAGAAATTCTTGATGAGGGTGAAAGAGGAGAGAGAAAAACCCGACTTAAAACTCCACATTAAAAAACTAATGTGATAGCATCTGGTCCCATCACTTCATGGAAACTAGAAGGGGAAAAGTGGAAGCACTGACAGATTTTCTTTTCTTGGTCTCCAAAATCACTGTGGTCAGTGACTGCAGCCATGATTAAAAGATGCTCCCTCTTTGGAATGAAGGCTATAACAAATGTAGGTTGCATATTAAAAAGCAGAGACATCAATTTGCTGACAAAGGTCTGTATAGTCAAAGCTACAGTTTTTCCAGTAGTCATGTATGGATGTGAGAATTGGGCCATAAAGAAGGCTGAGCACCAAAGAATTGATGCTTTCGAATTGTGGTCCTGGAGAAGACTCTTGAGAGTCCCTTGGACAGCAAGATCAAACTTGTCGATCCTAAAGGAAATCAGTCCTGCATATTCTTTGGAAGGACTGATGCTGAAGCTGAAGTTCCAGTACTTTAGCCATTTGATGTGAAGAGCCAACACATTGGAAAAGACTCTGATGCTAGGAAGGATTGAAGGCATGGGAAGTGTGGCAGCACAGGATAAGATGGCTAGATACCACCACTGACTCAATAGACATGAATTTGAGCAAACCCCCAGGTAATGAGGGGAGGGAAGCTTGGCATGCTGTAGTTCATGAGGTGGGACACAAATTAGTGAATGAACAACAAACTTGGTCATTTAGGGGCTTACTATTCAAATACTGCAGGCACTTTTTGACTGTCACCTAAGCCAATGGTTTCTAAAAGTCCTTGGCATCAGAACTAGTTTGAAAATATTAATCCTGGTCTCCATCCCAGAATTTCTGTTAAAAGAGGTCCAAGTGAGGCCTGAGGATTTGTTTTTGCATTTCTTTCGTTTGGACAATTGTTTGGATTTTTTGTTTGTTTGTTTTCTGCTTATCAGCCATTTAATGCACAGAAAAATTCAGAAAATACTAGTCTAGATCAGAATTCTAAGATTCAAATTCCAAGCCACCAATATGCATTTCTTTGATATGACCTGCAGGTGGCGCTGCTGCAGTATTCCAGTATAACAAACCAAGAACTGAAGGGAAAACAGGTTAGGGAGGAAATTACAAATTTCCTAGATCCAACCCGAATAAATGATCTAATTGTTTTAGTGACAAAACAATAAAGGTCAATTCATATCAATTATAATACTAATATAATACCTTATATTAATCTCAAAGTGATATGACATTTTTCACCCTTCTAACTCAAATGAGGCTATATGGAGGTACCTAGCAGGTCCACGTTTATAAATACCTGGGCTCCTCTCATAACACCATTGCTGTTAGCCATTGGAGATCCCCTGAAATCTTTTTTCTAAATTTTTTGGCCACACAGAGAGGTGTGTGGGATATTGCACCCCCTGTAGTGCAAGCATGGTGTCTTAACCCCTGGACCACCAGGGAAATCTCCTGAAATCTTCTCTTAAGCTTTAAAAAAAGATGTCAGTGCCCGAGTGGAAGGATTTGAAGATTCAATAAACCTTTGCCATAGTTTTTTATTTAGTGTCCTTGAGCCTAGGCTCCTAAATCAGAGTATGAATACATTCACTTTTCAGGGATGGGCATCCTGAGTATAAGACCCCCAAACCAGTTGAAGGTATATACAGTACTGTAATTTCCATCTTCTGAAAACACCTCTCAAGCAAGTGAAAATTTACTTTGCAAATATGGATCCTCTGGTCATAAACCTGACCCAACGATAATGTTGGTGGTACTTACAGGTGATGTTCAGGGTCTCAATTGTTCCAGAAAATGATAAGTTTGTAGGTCTCAAGAAAGGTACATCCAAGGTCAAACAGGCACAGCTAGGGAGTGATGGTTTATATTGCTTATCTCTGACCTTGAAGAGTACAGGTGCCATCAGAAACAAAAGCCCTTCAGTAAAGCAGAGCTTCCCGACCTGTGTGCTGCATTGCTCAGCCTTAGGTGACTGGGCAGAACCTGAGGAAAATGGAGCCTGGACCAGTCACCTCTGACTATGAGTAGTCTCCATTTGCCCCACTGCACCATGGTGCTAGTGGTAAAGAACTTGCCTGACAATGCCAATACAAGAAATATAAGAGACACAGGTTCGATCCCTGCGTCAGGAAGATACCCTGTAGGAGGAAATGGCAACCCACTCTAGTATTCTTGTCTGGAGAACTCCATGGACAAAGGAGCCTGGCAGGCTACAGTCCATGGGGTCACAAAGAGTCAGACACAACTGAAGCGACTTAGTATGCACTATACAAATGTTACCATTTTCTCTGTGCATTTTGGCATGATAATGATTAAAAAGTTTTGCAATAAATTCTGCCAGGACTAGAGCAGGCCTGGGACAAGTCAATTGCTGGGCTTACTATTTCCAAATATCCCCAAAGACCACCGAATACATTTTTTTTTATTTATTTTTATTAGTTGGAGGCTAATTACTTTACAATATTGTAGTGGTTTTTGCCATACATTGACATGAATCAGTCATGGATTTACATGTGTTCCCCATCCTGAACCCCCCTCCTACCTCCATCCCCATTACATTTGTTTTTTAATTGGGAACCACCCTCCTCTTGACAGTTTCTCTGATAATCAGGACATCCGGTGATTCAGTGTGAAGCTCAGATAAAATAAGGGTTATGCCTGAGCATACTCCATTTTTCTGTTACTGGCAGCTACAATGTTTTCCACTTATGCCTTCAAGCCATGCAGCACAGTTCCCCCTTGTGGCCTGTTCACTAAGCTACTATCAAGCATGAAGAGCTCTGTCTCCAACCCACATTCTCATGCACTGGCTCTTCCACATCTGTCTTGGGTGTGAAGTATACTAGTCCTTGTATAAGTGCAGCCAGCTTGTGCTTAAGCCTAGAATGTCTAGGACTTCGGCTGGTTCAGTGGTCTAGGTCTAGGTAAGACTTCCTCTTACAAGCATGGCCTCAGAGTGAGATTATTCATCTCTGTCAGCAGAATGTGATGGAATGAAGGCTTACTGACCTTTACCCATAGTAGAGGCAGAAAAGGGTGGTGTTGGCCCTTTCTGTATCAGTTCACAGATATAATGTGGCTAGAAACAACATCGGATCTTTCCTGGAGGGGCTACCAGGCCATATGTATACACACACACACACATATATATCTTTCTGCTACCTATCCATCACCCAACCCTACTCGCTTAGGAGCTAGGAGATACATGAGAAATGCCAGAATTTACAAGAGAAACCCAGAATTTACATGAACATCTATAGCAACATAGATAAAACCTGGAATTGGAAGTGAAAGGACATTTACCTGAGTCCTGGAATCATCAGGACTGTGAACACAAGGTGAGCAAGCTCTGCCCTGGCCTCTGTCAGTTGGATCTTGGGGAAATGTGGCTTCCTTCTATAATTTCAGATCTTTAGTAAAGAAATGCCTATTCAGTCTTTTTTTTAAATTTATTTATTTATTTTAGTTGGAGGATAATTTATTTACAATATTGTGGTGGTTGTTGCCATACATTGACATGAATCAGCCATGGGTGCATATGGTCTCCCCTTCCTGAACCCCCTCCCACCTCCCTCCCCACCCCATCCCTCTGGGTTGTCACAGAGCACCAGCTTTGAGTGCCCTGCTTCATGCATCGAACTTGCACTGGTCATCTATTTTACATATGGTAATATACATGTTTCAACGCTCTTCTCTCAAATCATCCTTCCCTCACCTTCTCCCACATAGTCCTAAAGTCTGTTCTTTATTTCTGTGTCTCTTTTGCTGCCTTGCATATAGGATCATCGCTACTGTCTTGAGAAAAGGAAACCCTCTTACACTGTTGGTGGGAATGCAAACTGGTACAGCCACTATGGAGAACAGTGTGGAGATTCCTTTAAAAACTGGAAATACAACACCATACGACCCAGCAATCCCACCGCTGGGCATACACACCGAGGAAACCAGAATTGAAAGAGACATATGCACCCCAATGTTCTTTGCAGCACTGTTTACAATAGCTAGGACATGGAGGCAATCTAGATATCCATTGGCAAACGAATGGATAAGGAAGTCGTAGTATAGATACACAACGGAATATTACTCAGCTATAAAAAAGAATACATTTGAGTCAGTTCTAATGAGGTGGATGAAATCAGAGCCTATTATACAGAGTGAAGTAAGTCAGAAAGAGAAACACCCATTCAGCCTTTTATGGTGAACTGTGTTGAATAAAGGGACAAAATTTCAAAGGGAGTGTCCTGAAAAAACAAACAACCCAATCAAAAAATGAGAAAAAAAATCCAAATAGATACTTCTCCAAAGAAGACATACAAATAGCCAAAAGACACATGAAAAGATGCTCAACATCACTAATTATCAGAGAAATGCACATCAAAACAACAATGAGGTATCACTTCACATTCATCAGATTGGCCATCATTAAAAAATCTACAAACAATAAAAGCTGGAGAGGATGTGAAGAAAAGGGAATCCTTTCACACTGTTGGTGGAAATGTAGATTGGTAAAACCACTATGCAGAACAGTATTGAGCTTCCTTAGAAAACTAAAAGTAGAACTACCATATGATCTAGCAATGTTACTCCTGGGCATACATCCAGAGAACCATAATTTGAAAAGATACATGCACCCCAATTTTTATTGCAGCATTATTTACAATGGCCAAGACATGGAAGGTATATAAATGTCCATAGACAAAAGAATGAATAAAGAAGATGTGGTTTAGAGAGAGAGAGATACTACCCAGCCATGAAAAAGAATGAAATAATGCTATTTGCAGCAACATGGATGGACCTAGCAATTATCATACTAAGTGAAGTAAGCCAGACAGAGAAAGACAAATATCATATGACATCACTCATGTGTGAAATCTAATTTTAAAAATGATACAAAGTGAACTTATTCACAAAACAGAAACAGGCTTACAAATATTAAAAATAAACTTACGGTTACCAAAGGGGAAATGTAAGTGGGACAGATAAATCAGGAGTTTGGGATTAACATACATGCACTACTATATATCAGATAGATAACCAACAAGGACCTACTGTATAGCACAGGGAATTCTACTCAACATTCTGTAATAACCTATATGAGAAAAGAATCTAAAAAAGAATGAATATATGTATATGTATAACTGAAGCACTTTGCTGTACACTTGAAACTAATACAATATTGTAAATCAACTGTACTCCAATAAAATCAAAATTAAAAAATAATTTAAGGAAAGAGGTGTCCTGCACCCTGTCCTCCCACTCAGTGAGGCCTGTGCAGAGCTATCAACATCGAATGAAGGTGAACTATAGTTCAGGACTCTTAGGTGGTGACGGAAGAAAGCAAAGGGAGATAGTAGCAAGGATAAACATATGGAACAGAGAAGCAATACTCACTGTAAACGAGACAAACCTTCTTTCCTCCCCCAAAGTATACCAGAGGGTATGACTCTTGATCCTAGAACTTCAATTCTTTGAGAAACTACCAACCATTATAATCATATTTGGGGGGAAATATTTAGGGCCTATAAAATGCTCACAATGTAATAAATGTAAAAGGAGACAAAATCGTATGTGCACTATGTTTATCATTTTGAAGTTATATATCTATATTTACATCTATTTACCAATAAATATATGGAGAGATACAAGCAACACTGAAATGCAACATTGAGTAGACCAGTGTGACTAGAATACAGCAAGCAGATGGATGAGAGTGATAGATGAAGTCAGAAAGAGAATAGCATCAGTCAGTATAGGCCTCTCTCACAAAGTGATATTTGAGCAGATATCTGGAGGAAAGTATTCCAAACAAAGGGAACAACCAGTAAGTACAAAGGCCTTGTGGTGGGTGCATGCTTGGCTAGTATAGGACCAGCCAAGGAAGCTGGTATGGTTAGAGGCAAGTAAGTGAGGATGAGAGTGATGTGCAAGGAGGGCAGAGAGGCACGGGGAACAGCAGATATTGTAGGGACTAGAAGGCCATGGAGAGGATATTCACTTTCAGAGAAATAGGGAACAGTGGGAGAGTTTTAAGGCGTGGAGAAACAAGATCTAACATATTTCAGAAGAATCCTTCTGGCTGCTGTGTGAGGGAAAGCTGTGGAGGTTAACGGGCTCTCTCACTACCCTGACTTTCTGAACCAACTCCAGTGAAACCTGGGCTTCACAAAGCCTGATATCCAGGATAGGCACAGATGTCAGCCAGATGGAATTTTACTAACTTAGATTACAGTATCCCCAGTTTAACACCTTCCCATCACACTCAGTTAACTCCAACATCCTTGCCTGATGACTTACCTGTCCTCATCACCTCCCGCTCTCTTCCTCCCTCCCTCTGCTCCACACACATAGGACTGCCTTCCTAGTTGCCCTTCTCTCTCACTCAGCAGGTTTATTCCTGCCTCAAGGCCTTTGTACTCGTTCCTTCTTCTAGAACATTCTTCTCTAAGCTCTTCTGGTGCCTTGCTCCTTCTCATCATTCAAGTATCAGCCAAAATGTCACCTTTCCAGAGGGCTTTCCCTGACCTCTCACTATAAAGTAGTTCCCTCCCACAGCGCCTAACTTTCTTCCTTCTCTGAATTTACCTTTCATTATATTTATTGTGACTATTTACTTACTCTCTAGGTTCATCACTAGAATGTGAACTCCATGAGGATATGGACTTTATTTTATTTAGCATTATATCTGCAAGAACTTAAGACAGTGTTGGCATAAACATTTAATAAATGCTTGCTGAACAGGTGAATGAAAGGAAATCAAGCCTTTCCATGTTTATTTCTTTACCACTGCAGAGGCAAGTTAGACTTTTACTGGGAGAGAATATACAAAAAGTGGTGCTAAGTCACTGCAGTTGTGTCCAACTTTGCAACCCCATGGACTGTAGCGTGCCAGGCTCTTCTGTCCATGGGATTCTCCAGGCAAGAATACTGGAGTGGGTTGCCATTTCCTCCTCCAGGGGATCTTCCTGACCCAGGGATTGAACCCCATCTCTTATGTCTCCTGCATTAGCAGGTGGGTTCTTTACTACTTTACTTTACTACTGGTAAGCATGGTAATTTCAAGAACTGAACTCCCCTTGCCTTGCCAAAGCAAAGGGCCAATTCTTCTTTACCTGTGAGGATCTGATTCGCTTGCACCCTTCAGGAGGCAATAGGGGTTGGAGAAAAGGCCTTGACCAGACCAGGAGGCAGGAACATGTGTGTGTGTGTGTGTATTAAGTTGCTTCAGTTGTGTCCGATCCTTTGAGACCCATGGACTGTAGCCTGCCAGCCTCTTCTATCCATGAGATTCTCTAGGCAAGAATACTGGAGTGGGTTGCCATGCCCTCCTCCAGGGAATCTTCCCGACTCAGGGATTGAACTGGTGTCTCTTATGTCTCCTGCATTGGCAGGCAGGTTCTTTACCACTAGCACCACCTGGGAAGTCTGTACAAAAAGTAAAGGAGGTTAAAAATAAAACAAAGAAAGAAAATGCAAAAAGTATAGCAGAGTTTTACAGTAAGCATGGGTCACTGAAAGAGTGAGCCGGCATCTATATGAAATCCACAGCTAACATCATATGTAATGGTGAAAGACTGGAAGCTGCCTGCTAAGACCAAGAATAAGACAAAGATCCACTCTTGCCAATTCTATTCAACACTGTACTGGAAGATCTAAGGTAATTAGACAAGAAAACAGAATAAAAGACATGCATATTGGAAAGGAAGAAGTAAAAATACCTCTATTTTCAGATGACATGCTCTTTGAAAGTGAAAGTGAAAATCACTCAGTCCTGTCCGACTCTTTGCGACCCCACGGACTGTACAGCCCATGGAATTCTCCAGGCCAGAATACTGGAGTGGGTAGCCTTTCCCTTCTCCAGGGGATCGTTTCAACCCAGGGATTGAACCCAGGTCTCCCACATTGCAGGTGGATTCTTTACCAGCTGAGCCACAAGGGAAGCCCAAGAATACTGGAGTGACTAGCCTATCCTTTCTCCAGGGGATCTTCCCGACCCAGGAATCAAACCAGGGTCTCCTGCATTGCAGGCAGATTCTTTACCAGCTGAGCTATCAGAGAAGCCCTGACATACTCTTATATGTAGAAAATCCTAAAGAATCCACTAAAAACTATCAGAGCCAATAAACTTCAGCAAGGTTGCAGGCAGCTTCCAGTGTAACAAAGGCTGGTAGATGGGATTTCCTGCTCCTCCAGAGCTGATGGAATAGCCCAGATACTTTATTGGGTACCATTTCCATGGAATGAAATAGTCCAGGCACACAAAGACTCTTTCTGCCTTCCTGTAAGCCCCTCCCCCACCTATCCCCATTACCCCTTTGTGAAAGGTTGAAGGATTATATTCTCATCTCTGTGTGCCCTGTAAGTTGTGCCAACCAAACGGATCTGCAGTCAGAGTGTAGTTATCTCAGGATAAGGAATTGGGACTCTGTAATGCATCTTTTCCTAAGCTTTTGTCTTCTTTCTCCCCCTCTCCCTCCCTCTCTCTGGTTTTGTTTTTTACTTTGTTTCTTAGCAAATTTCCTTTTGAGAAATTCCAGTATTGTCTCATCTGAACCAAGGGAAATAGGATTTGTCTACATCTCAGCTGTTGCAGGGCTAACTGGGAGGTTAGAGGTCCCTTGAGGCTAGGTGTGGGGGTGGCGGCAGCCAGCACAGCTGGAGATACAGAGAAGGGTTAGAGCTGTGCAGATTTGTTTTTATTGGGCAATGGCTTAAGATACTGGAATGATAGGCTTTTGGCTAAGGATCCAGTGCATCTCACTAGGGAAGAATGTGGTTGCCTGGAGACTTGCCGATCTGATCAAGATGACTTTAGCTGAAAATTGGGGGAGGGGGTGCAAAACATGCCCATATCAGACACCAGATACTACAGACAACAGCAGTCCTGTCAGCGATAGAAGAATAATAGTGAGAGAGACGCTCAGTGATTTGCAGGAGAAAATGACTGGAAGGAAATTGGGAATGGTGCTTCCAGCCTCAACTGTCAATATGCCAGTGTAAAGAGTAAGAGCAGAAAAAAAAAAAAGCAAATTGGGATTTTTTTAATAAAAAGAAGTTAAAAAATAAAAAATATTATTAAGACTTAGAGGAAAGGGATTCATAACTGAAATATACTCAAGGAGACTTCTAAAGACACAAATGTGAGAGAAGGATTTGCATTACCTACCAATTAGGAAGTTTGCCTTTTGCCTGCCTGTACTGGCTTTGTCATCCTGGGGGTCAGGTTAAGAACAGAGAATCAGGGGAAGGAATACTAGGGAAAGTGAACACCAACTCTAAGAATTATGGAAATTCATCATTTGTTCATTTAATTAGTGCCCTGCTCTCATGATAGGGCAGCAAACAAGTCAGTCAAGATCCCTGCTCTCAAGGAGCTGATATTGAAGGTAAATAGACAATAAACTCGTGAACAAGTAAATTGCAAAGATAACGTGTGACAAAAGGTCATAGGGAAAATAAAACTGACAGTGAAAGGAAGGGAGGAACTATTACAATTTGGGTAGTCTTGAATGGCCTGTCTGCAGAGGTGACTTTTGAATTGAGATGGGAACAAAGAAAGGGATGAACCATGAGAACATCTGAGGAAAGAACACATAAACAGAGGTTTGAAACAGCAAAGGCAAAAGGCTTGCAGCAGGAACAAGCTTGACTTGTTGAAGAAAATGAAAAAAGAGCCATTATCTCAGTTGCAGTTCTTCCAGAAGCAGACTCGGAGACAAGAGTTTGAGTGCAAGTAGTTTATTGGGAAATGAGGGGAATACCAGTAGGTCCGTGAAAAAATGACACAGAGAAATAAAGGCAGTCAGTAAAGGGTATATAATAAGCCAGCTACACAGTGGGTAACAGTCCTAATACCTCAGGAAACTCTTGGAAATGGGACAAAACACACGTCTCAAAATTACCCAACTCAAGGAGTAAAAGAGTTGAAGTCATTGGTCAATGGCTATTCTCCATGATCAGGGTGACCTTCCAAATCTTCAGCAAAATCAACCAGGCACAAAGATGCAGATAATGGCCATTTGGAAAGTGAAAATGCACTGAAATAAAAGATCTGAGGGATATTAGAAGGCTTTGACAGTGTCTGCTACAGCTAGTTAGCCTGGGGCAGAATCAGAAAAAGGACCAGTTGGAGAGTCAAGCAGGGCAGATCATCTAGGGCCAAGGTTAGTAGCAAATTAGTAGCTGGCAGAGGTGTTTGATTTGGCCTCCACAATGTTTTCTCTTATTTCTGTTTGTTTCATTTTGGTTTTATCTTTAACTGTCAGTAATTAAAAATCAGAAGATCTCATATCTAGACCTAGATTTCTAGTTCTCTTGGAAAAAAAGTATCAAAAAGAACTGATAATTGTGGATCCTCACTCGGCAAGGTAACAATATGTTGGAAGTGAGTAACAGATGCCCCACTTATAGAAGGGTAAGGTGCTGTCCAGCTAACCAGTCCTCTTTGAGTTTTGGATCAGCGGTCAAGGGAATTGAAGGCTGTGATAAGGAGTTAGAATTTCATTCTAGGAGTATGGACAGATTTTTAAGCAGGAGATTGATACAGTCAGTACATTTTTATTCAGAAAGAGTCAAGAATAGAAGCAGATAAATAAGGAGGCTATGGAAGTAGCCTGGGAAAGAGATGATGGGGTCTTGAAAATGGGTTACAGTGGAGATGAAAAGGAGTGAAGGAATTAAGTATATTATTTGGAGTGGATTTGACAGAATGTGCTGATGTAGGGGGTGAGGGAGAAGGAGACATCTAGGATTACATTCAGATTTCTGGCTTCTTATATGTTTAAATAGTGCTGAGATGAGGAAGACTAGGGGAGGAACTGGTTTGAGAGGAAGATCAAAAGTTCTATTTTGAACACAGTACATTTGAGATGCCTATTAGACAAGTGAAGATGTGAAACAGGTATATGAGATATCGCTTAGATATGAAGGGTGAGGTCAGGGGAGGAGATAGGAATTTGGGAATTATCAGAATACAGAAATGTAACTACACCTTCCATTTCTGGCAACAATGTATGTGAGATATCTTGACAATAACTTTCTTCTATAAAACATCTAAAAATACTGGATAAAAGATAACAAATATCTTTTTAAATACATTACTAAGCTCAAAAGGAATCAAGCTAAATCCCCAAGAGCCAAAACAAAGAGCTTTAAAGAAGAGCCCTGGGCTGATACTGCTTTATGAATGCCCTTGAGGCAACTATGGATTACTAACAAGTAGAGGCTGAAGGGTTTTGAGTTTATTTTGGAACTTTTTTATGGTTGGAGAAGAGGTACACCATCAAACATCACATTTATCATTTTTTTTAAAAAAAAAAGGCCCTTTGCAGTTTTGTCTTTTGAATTTACTTCTTTTAATTTTATTAAGTTTGTCTTTTAATTGGAGGAAATTTGCTTTACAATTTAATATCACTATATTTTAAGCTTACCCGATACATGAATTTTAAAATAAAATATCAACAAAATAGAAAACAACAAATAATTTAATGCTAAAATACCAATCCTCTCATGATTTATTTTTCCATATCCAAACCTGGAGCACACTCATTTTTCTATTTGCCAATCCAATTTTTAGAGTACATTTTTGAAGTATACCATAAATAGAAAACTACATATATTTTAAATGTATGACATGATGAATTTTCTTAAACTGATCACACCCTGTAACTAGTATCCAGATCAAAAAAAAAAATTAGAACTTTACCCTAGAACTCCCCCTCCACCTTATATTCTGTTCCTGGTCACTATCTCTCAAAGGTAGCTCTAACAAAGGTAACTTCTAACATCATAGATTGATTTTATATGTTTTGGAACTTTATAGGAGGGAATTATATTGTATGTAATCTTTCATATCTCGCATCTTTCACCCAATATTCTGTTTGTGAGATTCATATATCCATATTATAATATGTAGCAATAATTCATTTATTCTCATTACTATACAGTATTCCATAATGTGAGTATGTATATTATATTCTAGATACAAAATTTTGTTGGATATATGTAATACAAATATCTTTACATACTCTGTGATTTGTCCTTTCACTCGTTAGACTTGTTAGTGGTATCTTTTGATAAACACAGCTTCTTAATTTTAATATAATATCATGTACCAATATTTTCCCATTTGATTACCACTCATGGCCTGATCATAAAATTCCCTGCTTATCTTACAGCAAAGGAAACCATCAACAAAATAAAAAGACAATCCATAGAACAGGGAAAATATTTGCAAATGATGTATGATTGACAAGGGGTTAATATCCAAAATATATAAACAGCTCACAAAACTTGATATCAAAAAATCAAACAATCAAATCAAAAAATAGGCAGAAGATCTAAATAGACGTTTTTCCAAAGACGACATTCAGATGGCCAACAAGCACATAAAAAATGCTCAGCATCACTAATTATTAGAGAAATGCAAATCAAAACCACTGTCAGGTGTTACCTCACATGGTCATAATGACTATCATCAAAAAGCCTACAAATAATAAATGCTGGAAAGGGTGTGGAGTAAACTAAGCCCTCTAAAACTGTTGGTGGAAATGTAAATTGGTACAGCCACTATGGAAAATTGTATGGAGGTTCCTTTAAAAACTAAAATAGAACTACCATACAATCCAGCAATTCCACTCCTGGGTATATATCTGGAAAAAATGAAATTCCTAATTCAAAAAGATAAATGCAACCCAAGTTCTTAGAAGCACCATTTAGAAATGGAAGCAATCCAAGAGCCCATCAACAGATGACAGACTTAACAAGATATGGTATATATACACAATGGAATATTACTCAGCCATAAAAAAGAAAGAAATATTGCCATGATCAGAAACATGAATGGACCTAGAGAATGTTATACTTGGTGAAGTAAGTAATACAGACAAAAACAAATATTATATGAAATCATTTATATGTGGAAACTAAAAAAATAATACAAAGAAATCTAAATACAAAAGAGAAACAGACTCATAGACATAGAACACAAACTTATGGCCATCAAAGAGGAAAGGGAGAGGATGAGGAATAATTTAGGAGTATGGGATTAATTCCCTTCATGAATCATAGCCTTGTCATAGCGAAGGGTCTTGTGTAACTCAACGGGAAGCTATGAGCCATGCCATGTAGGGCCATCTAAGACAGATGAATAATAGGGAAGACTTCTGACAAAACACGGTTCACTGGAGGAGGAAATGGCAACCCATTCCAATATTCTTGCCTAGAAAATCCCATAGACAGTATGAAAAGGCAAAAAGATATGACAGTGGGAGATGATCCCACATGTCAGAAGGTATCCAATATGCTACTGGGGAAGAGCAGAGGGCAATTACTAATAGCTCCAGAGAGAATGAAGTGGCTGGGCCAAAGCTGAAGTGACTCTCAGTTGTGGATGTGTCTGGTGGTAAAAGTAAAGTCCAGTGCTGTAAAGAACAATATTGCATAAGAACCTGGAATGTTAGGTCCATGAATCAAGGTAAAATGGGCATAGTCAAACAGGACATGGAAGATTGAACATTGACATATTAGGAATCAGTGAACTAAAATGGACTGGAATGGGCAAGTTTAATTCAGATGAGCAGTACATCTAGTACTGTGGGAAAGAATCCCTTAGAAGAAATGGAATAACCCTAATAGTCAACAAAAGAGTCTGAAATGCAGTACTTGGGTGCAATCTCAAAAATGACAGAACGATCTTGGTCATTTCCAAGGCAAACCATTCAACATCACAGAAATCCAAGTCTATGCCCCAACCACTGATGCTGAAGCTGAACAGTTCTATGAAGACCTACAACTTCTAGAACTAATACTAAAAAGATATATCCTTTTCATCAAAGGAGATTGGAATGCAGAAGTAGGATGTCAAAAGATACCTGGAGTAACAGGCAAGTTTGGGCTTGGAGTGCAAAATGAAGCAGGGCAAAGGCTAACAGAGTTTTGACAAGAGAACAGGCTGGTCATAGCAAACACCATTTTTCAACAAAACAAGAGACGACTCTACAAGTGGATATCACCAGATGGTCAATACCAAAATTAGAGTATGTTCTTTGCAGCCAAAGATGGAGGAGTTCTATACAGTCAGCAAAAACAAGACCGGGAGCTGACTGTGGCTCTGATCATCAGCTCTTTATTGCAAAATTCAAACTTAAATGGAAGAAAATGGGGGAAACCACTAGTCCATTTGGGTATGACCTAAATCAAAACCGTTATTTTTATACAGTGGAGGTGACAAATAGATTCAAGGGATTAGATCTGGTAGACAGAGTGCCAGAAGAAATACAGATGGAGGTTCATAACATTGTACAGGAGGCAGTGACCAAAACCATCCCAAAGAAAAAGAAATGCAAAAAGGCCAAGTGGTTGTCTGAGGAGGCTTTACAGATAGCTGAGAAAAGAAGAGAAACAAAAGACAAGGGAGAAAGGGAAAGATATACCCAACTGAATGCAGAGTTCTGGAGAATAGTGAGGGGAGAAAAGAAAGCCTTTTTAAATGAATAATGCTAAGAAGTAGAGGAAAACAGCAGAATGTGAAAGACTAGAGATCTCTTCAAGAAAACTGCAGATAGCAATGGAACATTTCATGCAACGATGAGCACATTCAAGGACCTAAACAGTAAGGACCTAACAGAAGCAGAAGAGATTAAGAAGAGGTGGCAAGAATACAAAGAAGTATACAAAAAAGATCTTAATGACCCAGATAACCACAATGATGTGGTCATTCACCTAGAGCCAGACATCCTGGAATATGAAGTCAAGTCAGACTTAGGAAGCATTACTATGAACAAAGCTAGTGGAGGTGATGGAATTCCAGGTGAGCTATTTCAAATACTAAAAGATGATGTTGTTAAAGTGCTGTACTCAATATGCCAGCAAATTTGGAAAACTCAGCAGTGGCCACAGGACTGGAAAAGGTCAGTTTTCAATCCAATCCCAAAGAAGGGCAGTGCCAAAGAATGTTCAAACTACGGTACAGTTGGGCTCATTTCACATGCTAGCAAGATTATGCTCCAAATACTTCAAGCTAGGCTTCAGCAGTATGTGAACTGAGAACTTCCATATATACAAGCTGGAGTTCACAGAGGCAGAAGAACCAGAGATCAAATCATCACCATTCATTGGATCATGGAGAAAGCAAGGGAATGCCAGAAAAACATTTACTTCTGCTTCATTGCCTATGCTAAAGCCTTTGACTGTATGGATCCCAACAAACTGTGGAAAATTCTTAAAGAGGTGGGAGTACTAGACCACTTTACTTGTTTCATAATAAACCTGTATGCAAGTCAGGAAGCAACTATTAGAACTGAACATGGAACAATGGACTGGTTCAAAGTTGGGAAAGCAGTATGACAAGGCTAAATATTGTCATTTTGCTTATTTAACTTATATGCAGAGTACATCATGTTAAATGCTGGGCTTGATGAATCACAAGCTAGAATCAAGATTACCAGGAGAAATATCAACAACCTCAGATATGCAAATGATACCACTCTAATGGCAGAAAGTGAAGAGGAACTAAGGAGCCTCTTAATGAGGGTGAAACAGGAGAATGAAAAAACTGGCTTGAAACTACATTATTAAAAAAAACTAAGATCATGTCATCCAGTCCCACCACTTCACAACAAATAGAAGGGGGAAACGTGGAAGCAGTGACAGATTTTCTTTTCTTGGGCTCCAAAATCACTGAGTACAGTGACTGTAGCCATGAAATTAAAAGACTCTTGCTCCTTAGAAGGAAAGTTATGACAAACTTAGACAGTGTATTAAAGAGCAGAGACATCACTTTGCCGACAATGGTCAGTATAGTCAAAGCTATGGCTCTTCCAGTAGTCATGTATGGATGTGAGAGTTGGTCCATAAAGAAGGCTGAGTGCTGAAGAACTGATGCTTTTGAATTGCAGTGCTGAAGAATACTCGAGTGTCTCTTAGACTGCAAGGAGATCAAACCAGTCAATCCTAAAGGAAATCAATCCTGAATATTCATTGAAGGACTGTTTCTGAAGCTGAAACTGCAGTACATTGGCCACCTGACACAAAGAGCCGACTCCTTGGAAAATACCCTAATGCTCGGAAAGATTGAAGGCAAATGGGGAAGAGGGTGGCAGAGGATGAGATGGTTAGATAGCATCATTGACTCAATGGACATGAGTTTGAGCAAACTCTGGGAGATAGTGGATGATAGAGGAGCTGACATGCTGCACTGCATGGGGTCACAAACAGCCAGACACGACTTAGCAACTGAACAACAACAACCCGCATGTTTACTGAAGCAGTTTTTTACAATAGCCAAGACAGGGAAGCAACTTAAGTGTCCATTGATGGATTAATGCATAAAGAAAACATCATATATATATATTATATATATATATTATATATGTATATTTGTTCTTGTTGTTCAGTCCCTAAATCATGTCTGACTCTGAGACCTCATGGACTGCAGCATGCCAGGCTCCCCTGTCCTCCACTATCTCCCAGAGTTTGCTCAAATTCATGTCCATTGAGTTGGTGATGCTATCTAACCATCTCATCCTCTGTCATCCCCTTCTCCTTTTGCCTTCAATCTTTCCCAGCAACAGGGTCTTTTCCAAGGAGTTGGCTATTCGCATCAGGTGGCCAAAGTATTAGAGCTTCAGCTTCAGAGTCAGTCCTTCCAATGAATAATCAAGGTTAATTTCCTTTATTTTTTAAATTAATTTTAATTGAAGAAAAATTACTTTACAATATTGACTTTTTCTTTTTTGCCATACATCAACATGAATCAGCCACAGGTATAGATGTGTCCCCCACATCCTGAAACCCCTCCCACCTCGATCCCCACCCTATCCCTCTAGAATTGACTGGTTTGATCTCCTTGCAGTCCAGTTCAGTCACTCAGTCTTGTCTGACTCTTTGCGACCCAGGGACTGCAGCACGTCAGGCTTCCCTGTCCATCACCAACTCCCGGAGCTTGCTCAAACTCATATCCATCCAGTCAGTGATGCCATCCAACCATCTCATCTTCTGCTGTCCCCTTCTCCTGCTTTCAATCTTTCCCAGCATCAGAGTCTTTTCAAATGAGTCAGTTCTTTGTATCAGGTGTCCAAATGGTTGGAGCTTCAGCTTCAGCATCAGTCCTTCCAATGAATATTCAGAACTAATTTCCTTTAGGATTGACTGGCTTGATCTCCTTGCTGTCCAAGGGACTCCCAAGAGTCTTCTCCAATACCACAGTTCAAAAGCATCAATTCTTCACTGCTCAGCTTCCTTTATGGTCCAACTCTCACATCCACACATGACTACTGGAAAAACCATAACTTTGACTGTATGGACCTTTGTCAGCAAAGTGATGTCTCTGCTTTTGAATATACTGTCTAGGTTTGTCATAGCTTTTCTATCAAGCAACAAACATCTTTTAATTTCATGACTGCAGTCACCATCTGCAGTGATTTTGGAACTCAAGTGAATAAAATCTGTCACTGCTCCTATACACACACACACCAGAATATTTCGGTCACTCATAAAATAGAAGGAAATCTTGCCATTTGCAACAACATGAATGAAATCTTATGTCATCATGCTACTGAAATACATTAGACAGATAAAGACAAATACCATATGGTCTCACTTATATGAGGAATCTTAAAAAGTAAAATGAGTTCATACATATAGAGACAATTGGTTTTTGCCAGATTTACAGTGTGAGGGATGGGCAAAATGAGTGAAGAGGATCAAAAGGCACAAACTTTTAGTTGTAAAATAAATAAGCCCCAAGGATATGATATACAGCATGGTGGCTGTAGTTAATAATCATGTATTGCATATTTGAAAGTTGCTAAGAGAGTAGATCTTAAAAGTTCCTATTACAAGAAAAAATTTGTAACCATGTATGATGATGGATGTTAATTAGACTTATTGATGGTGATCATTTCACAATATATACAAATATCAAAACATCATATTGTACTCCTGAAACTAATATAATGTTATATGGTAATTATACCTCAATAAAAAAGAGATTACCATCTCAGTTTTGATGAAAATAGATGTCAAATCACTGAAGGCAGGGTAAGGATTTTCACATCCTGCCTTTTAAAATGGTTGCTTTTAGATGATTTCCACAGATTAGTCTCCGTGGAAACTGGATAGGAAAGGCCACCACTGGCCAAAAGTAAGTTGTTTTCCCTGTAAAGTCAACTTTTGGTTGTCAGGAGGGATCTGGCCCTGCAATTCAGAGCAGCCACCACAGCCTAAATCTGCAAGTATTTGTCTAGTAAATAAATTTGTGAACAAGAGAGAAAAAACAGAGAAGGCAGTTCAAGATGGTGACATAGAAGGACCCTGAATTCGCTTCCTCCCATTCACACAACAAATCTATACCTTCACATTGAATAATTTCCTCTGAAAGATATCTGAAAACTAGATGAACACCTCCACAACAAAGGATTATAGGGCCTTAATGAGATGGATTGGAGAGGCAGAGACATGTTCTTACTAAAAACCCCACCTCAGGCACAATGACTCACAATCAGGAGGGATCTCAAAAATACAAAACTTTTTTCTGAGAAATGAGAGTTTAGTGCCCATATCAGGCAACTCAACCCTTGAATTTGGGACTGGAGGGACAAGCACCTGAAATAACTGGTTTTGAAAATCAACAAGGATTACATCAAGGAGAATAAAGTACTATAGGGAATGAAAAACCCACTCTTAAAGGGCTCCCATGCAAATTTACTCAGCTTCAGACCCAGTGCAAAAGAAACCGGTTGAAAAATGTCAGAACATAAGTGAAAGAAACCTACTTACTTAATCTTAAAATATCTGTTTTAGAGGCAGGAAACTACTGGGACTCTCTCTGAGGATGGAGGTGATGGTGGACAGAATTTTTGCAATCTTACTCTACTTTGCTAGTGTTAGTGCTGGCAGGTACTCTGTTGTAACCTGCTAGTGCTAGTGGGCATGCTCCACCCACCCCATGCCACAGCTGGGCTGGGCAAGTAACTGACCTCCCTGCTCTGTAGCCAGACCATAGACATGTTAGGGAAGCGCCCTGCCCACCCACACCAGAGACAGCTCAGCAAGCATCTTACCCACCCCACACCGCAGCCAGACTACAACCAGCCAGGTGAATACCCTAACTCCTGCACCAAAGCTGTGCAAAATCCAGGCAAGTGTTCTGCTCCCACCTTGCACCATAGCTGTGGCCCTGCCACAGCCAGTGGGTATGAGCAGCCTACAGAAGGAATGCCTCTTGAACACCAGACTCTGGTGGCCAGGGAAGAGTGTGCTTCTGGGCCTCACAGGCCATCTTCTACACAAGGCTACTCCTTCAAAACTGGGAGAGGTGGTTGTTTCACCTAATATAGAAAGACTAACTCAGAGAGTTGGAGAAAATGTGAAGACAGAGGAATTCTAAACAAAAAATTAGGCCACACCTGAGAAAATGACTAATTTGAAATGGTGATAAATAATCTTTATAGAGTTCAAAGTAATGATCATAAAGATGCTCACTGAACTCAAGAGAGGATGGATAAACATAGTGAGAACTTTTAAAAAGAGATAGAAAATATAAGAAAGTAGCAAGCAGAAGTCACAGAGCTGAAGAATACAATAACTGAAATGAAACACTAGAGGGGTCAATAATAGACTATATGAAGCAGAAGAACAGATCAGAGAGCTGGAAGACAAAGTCATGGAACTCACACAGACAGAGCAAGAAAAAGGAAAAAAGAACAGTGAAGATATATTAAGAGACCTTTGTGATAACATTCTCATCACAGTAGTCCCAGAGAAAAGAGAAAGGGGCAGAAAGCTTATTTGAAGAAATACTGGCTGAAAACCTCCCTAATCTGGGGAAGGAAACAGATATCTAGGTCCAAGAATCCCAGAGAGTTTCAAATAACATGAATCAAAGAATTCCACACCAAGACTTATTAGAATTAAAATGGAAAATTAATGATAAAGACAGAATCCTAAAATTAACAAGAGAACAACTTGTGACAAATAAGGGAAACCCCATAAGGCTATCAGCATATTTTTCAGCAGAAACTTTGCAGGCCAGAGTGAGTAGCATGATATATTCAAAGTGCTGAGAGAAGAAAAAAATTCCAAACAATAATACTCTACCCTACAAGATTATCATTCAGAATTGAAGGAGAGATAAAGAATTTCCAGATAAAGAAAGTTAAAGGAGTTCATCATCACTAAAACAGCCTTACAAGAAGTGCTAAAGGGACTTCTTTAGCTGAAAAGAAATGGCACTGATTAATAATAAAACAACATAAAAAAGTGAAAATCTCATTGGAAAAGGTAAGTGTATAGTAAAAGTAGTGAATTAATCACCTATAAGACTGGAGGTTAAAAGACAAAAGTAAAAAAAAAAAAAAAAAAGACAAAAGTAGCAAAATTAACTAATTCTAGCATAACTAGTTAGTAGATACATAAAATAAACAGTGTAAAATGTGACATCTAAAACATAAAAACATGGGGGAGGAGTAAAAATGTAGACTTTTGGAATGTGTTAAAATTTGTTATCAACAGAAAATATACTGTGCTTCCCTGGTGGTTCAGATGGTAAATCTGCCTGTAGTTCAGAAGACCTGGATTCAAACCCTGGGTTAGGAAGGTCCCCTGAAGAAGGGAAAGGCTACCCATGCCAGGATTCTTGCCTGGAGAATTCCATGGACAGAGGACACAGTCCATGGGATCAGTCAGATAGGACTAAGCAACTTTTACTTTCACATTATATGCATAGGCTGTTATATATGAATTTCATGGTAACCACAAAACATAAAGTTATAGTAAATACATAGAAAAAAACAAGAAAGGAATCAAAACTTAACACCAAAAAAGTTATCAAGCCACAAGTGCGAAACAGATGTTACAGAGCGCATGTGAAACAACCTCCAGAATAGCTCACATGTTAGGTCAAAAAATAAGTCTCAATAAATTCAAGAAGATTGAACTCATATTAAGCATCTTTTCAGACCTTAAGAAAGAGAAGAAGTAAACAGAAAGGAAATGAAAAAACAAGTAGAAAATAATTAATAAAATGACAATAACCTCATACCCATCAATAATACTTTAAATGAGCTAAATCTGTCAATCACAAGATATAGAGTGGTTATAGGGATAAAAAAAGACTCATCTATATTCTGCCTACCAGAGAGTTACTTCAGAAGTAAGGACAAAGAAAGACTAAAAATATAGGAATGGAGAAATATATTCTATATATTAAAGCTAGCATAGTTATATATGTATCAAAGACTTTTTAAAAATATGACAACAGAAGACAAAGAAAGTCATTACATAACAATAAAGGGTCAAACCAGCAAGAAGATATTACATTTATAAATATATATGCATCCAACATAAGAGCACCAAAATATATGAAACAAATCTTAACAGACATAAGGGGAGAAATTGATAGTAACAGAATAGTAGTCACTTTAACACCCCACTAACATCAATGAATAGGACATCCAGACTTAAAAATCAATCAGGAAACTTTGGCCTTAAATGGCACATTAGATCAGATTGCCTTAATATATATAATTACAAAATTCCACCCAAAAGCATCAGAGTACGCATTCTTCTCATCAGCATATGGAACATAAACCATGTTAGGTCACAAAACAAGTCTCAATAAATTCATGATTAGTTTCATATCACACATCTTTTCAGACCTCAGTTGTAAATAACTAGAAATCATTTACAAGAAGAAACTAGAAAAAACACCAAACTGTGGGGATTAAACAACATGCTACTGAACAATCAATGGGTCACTGAAAAAACAAAGGAGAAAAATTTTAAATACCAAGAAACAGATGAAAGAAAAATACAATATACCAAAATTTATGGGATGCAGCAAAAGCATTTCTAAGCATTTCTATTCATATGAATAGAGGTCTACCTCAAAAAACAAGAAAAACTCAAATAAACAACCTAAGCTTACACCTAAATAAACTAGAGAAAGAAGAGATTATGGCCCAAGTTAGTAGAAAGAAGGAAATATTGAAGATCAGAGCAAAAATAAAATGGTGATTAAAAGGCAATGCTGTGTTGTGCTGTGCTTAACTGCTCAGTCGTGTCTGACTCTTTGCAACCCCATGGACTGTAGTCCACCAGCTCCTCTGTCTATGGAGATTCTCCAGGCCAGAGTTCTGGAGTGGGTTACCATACCCTCCTCCAGGGGATCCTCCCAACCCAGGTAAAAAGACAATAGAAAAAGTCAATAAAACTAGGAGCTGGTTCTTTGAAAAGATAAACCAAAATGACAAACCATCAGCTCGACTCACCAGAGAAAAGTGAAAAGACTCAAATAAATAAAATCAGAAATGAAAGAGAAGTTACAACTGATATCACAGAAACACAAAGGATCATAAGAGACTACTATGAACAATCATATGTCAACAAATTACAACCTTGAAGAAATGGGTAAATTCCTAGAAGCATACAATTTCCCAAGAATGAATCATGAAGAAATAGAAAATCTGAACAGACTGATAACTGGTAAGGAGATTGAGTCAGTAATTTTAAAAGCTGACAACAGACAGAAGTCCTGTACCAGATGGCTTCACTGGTGAATTCTACCAAATGTTCAAAGATTTGATGCCTGTCCTTCCCAAACACTTCCAAAATATTGAAAAGGAAATGCTACTAAACTCCTATTATGAGGTCAGCATTGCTCTGATACCAAAAACTGAAAAAGACATCACAAAAAGAGAAAATTACAGACGAAACAATCTAACTATGGTATAAATACAGTGGAACATTACTTAACCATAACAAATTAATATTGACATTTATAAAAATATGGGTGGACTTTAAGAGTACTACGCTAACTGAAATGTCAGAGAAAGACAAACACCACATGATTTCTCTTATACGCGGGCATGTGTGTGCTAGTTGCTCAGAGATGTCCAACTCTTTGTAATCCCATGAACTGTAACCCGCCAGGCTCCTCTGTCCATGGAATTTTTTTTCCAGGCAAGAATTTCCTTCTCCGGGAGATCTTCCTGACCCAGGGATCGAACCCAGGTCTCCTGTATTACAGGCAGATTCTTTACCATCTGAGCCACCAGGGCTCATACTTGGGCTTATACTTGGGCTCTAAAAAACAAAACAAAACCCAGGCTCATAGATACAGAGAACAAACTGGTGGTTTCCAGAGAGGAGGGTGGTAGAAGATGAGTAAAAATAGTGAGGAATATTAAGAGTCATAATAAGTCATAAATAAGTCATGGGGTATAATTATAGTGTGGGGAACACAGTCAATAATATTGTTTTAACTTTGTATGGTGACAGATGGAAACTAAATTTATTATGGTGATCATTTCACAATGTATGCAAGTTGTTGTATACAGGAAACTAATAAAATATTGTATTTCAAATATATTTCAATAGAAAAATATACAAAATAAGAATTTATGATTGAACATGGAAACATTCCTTCATCTAGCTCCCTTTAATTTCCTTGCACTTAAATATCATTGTCTTAAATATCAGACAGTGTGATATTTTTGCTTCAATCATCAAATATGACTTAGAAAACTCACGAGGATATTCTATCACATGTACCTACCTTAGGTACCTATATTTCTGCTCTTTCTGTTGTCCTTCTTTCCTTCCTTCCTACTGTTCTAAGATTTTTTTATCATCTCCTTTCTGTTTGAAGAACTTTAAACTTACTAATTTTAATCCTTTATGGGGAAGTCTATTAGTGATCAATTAGTAAAGTCATCATTCATATGAAAATCTTTATTTTCCCCTTATTCATGAAAAAGAGTTTCATATGAAATCATGGTTGACTCTTTTCTTTCAGTTCTTGGAAAATATGCCATTTCCTTCTGATCTTCATGATTTTAGATGAGAAATCTGCTGTCATTAGAATTGGTGTTACCATATAGGTAACGTGTCATTTCTCTGTTCCCTTTTAGGCTTTTTTCTTTGTTGTTACTTTCCAGAAATCTAATTATACTATTGTTCAGTGTGGACTTTTCTGGGAAGGGGTATCTTTTGAGGTTTTCTCAGATTCTGGAAAGTTTTTAGCCAAAGTATTGTTCAAATAGTGTTTCAATACCACTCGGTTTCTCCTCTCTTTCTGGAAATCCAATGATACCAATGTCTGATTTTTCATATCGTCCCACAGGTATGTGAATATGTTCTATTTTGTCTCTACTGTTCAGATTAGGATTGACTTGTGCTCAAGTTCACTGATTCTATCCTCTGTCATTTCCACTGTACTATTGATCCCATCTAGCAAATATGTAATTTCTATTATTGTACTTTTTCATTTTATAACACCCATTTGATTGTTTTTAAAATAACTTCTATTTCTTTGCTGAGATATTCTACATTTTCATTTGAAGATAATTTTTTGTTGCTGATTAAGCATTTTTATGATGGCTGCCTTAAAATCCTTATCAGATAATTCCAATATCTGATTTCATTTCAGTTTTGTATCTGCTGATTGTCTTCTCTTGTTAAAGTTTTGGCTTTCCTAGTTCTTGTTATGATGGGTGTTTTTCATTGTCTCCTAGGCATTTTATCTATTATTTTAGGAGACTCTGGGTCCGATTTAAATGTTTTATATTAGCAAGCAGTCATTCTGGCTAGGTATAACACAAAGGGCCTTGCCTACTTTTGTGAACTCTGATTCCAGTCAAATTTAATTTTAGAGCTTTTGAGGTGTTATTTTTATCCACTTGGTTTATTTGGTGCTGTTGGAGCTTCCACTGTTTTCTGCTGGTGATGATGGGTAGGCAGAAAAACTTGCCCCAGGCCATTCCACAAGGATAAAGAGTGCCTCCTGAGCCAGGGCACTTGCTGCGGGGTAGGGGGTGGTCTCCCTTGCCTACACCTCTCAGCGGCTTGGTTTCTCTTGGTGGGGAATGGGAGTACCAGGCTTGATGAGAAAGAAGAATACTTCTAGCCCTTTAATTTCAGTGGATTTTCAACTGATTTCCCCTGTTGATGCTGCCAGTTTTACCTGGGGTTGTCATCAGGATTCCCATTCCATCTTGGGGAAGAGTGAATCTACCCGGACCATGTTTTGTTGCTAGGTAAGGGATTAGTAAACATTAGGCCTAGGTAGCCTTCTTATGAGTTAAATCATAAAATATCCTGTTGAGTTTTCCTCTAACCAGTTCACTCTATTTCCACCTTTCAGAATTCTCTTTTGATTGTCCATTGCATTATTTCCTGGATTTATATTATCATTGAGTCTACATCATCCTATCCAGGAGAAATAAGTAGATGCCACCTTAGATCCTAATTTTAACTAGTTCTAATTAATTAATTTTTGTTGAGATTCAATCATCAACAGCCATATTTTTCTTTTCCAATTTATAAAAAAATTCTTTAAAGTATTTGTTTACCATTCCAATGTTTGGCTTATCTCATGTTTGTTTATATTGACTTCTGTTTCTCTTGATATTGGGTCACATTTGGTTACTTTTTCATATGTCCATTAATTTTTGTTTTATCTTTGACCTTAAGAGTTATACAGTGTATAGACTGAAGACTTTACTTGTCCTCTGTAGTGTTGATTATTGTTCTAGTGGGCAAATAAATCAAATAACATTGAACTTGTGGGGGCCTAGTTATATATATATATATTTTAGGGTGGATATGTTTACATTTTACTCTTACTTTTTGGGTTAGCCCCTTCAACCCTTAGACATAGTCTTTGCTCCAAAGTCAAGAACTTTCTAGGATATCAGTGGAAAGTTTGGAATATTTACAAAGAGATATTTACCCCCTTTACTTGGTAGCACTCAAACTCTGAACTCTATCTTCCCTGAGGTAAGCAACAGCTGAAATCTCTGCTCAGGATTTTTAATGTTTTAGCTATTTCAATCTGCCAAGTCCTTGCAGTAGGCCCATGAATGTGAAATGGAGGGTCTGACAAAGATTTTAGGGGCTCCCACCACAGTTACCTTTTACCAGACTTCCTTCCACAATTTTCAGCTGCTGTGGCAAGTCCATACTCTGTCCTCTGATACTTTGAGCAAAAATAAAATGAGTTTTGGAAAGAGATCAAGATGGAGAAGTAGGAGAATTCACCTCCCTCAAAAAACACATCAAAAATACATCTACATGTGGAGCAATTCCCACTGAAAATTAACTGAAGATTTGCAAAAAGACTCATGTATAACCAATGATATAAGAAAGATCCACACTGAATTGAATAGGAAGGGAAGAAAAATGATCAGGTCAGGACCTGTGGCTCTGAGAAGGGACTCAGAGAAAGAGGGGGTTACATGGGTGGAGATATTCCCTGGGAAGTGAATGGTTCAAGCTATATATTGGGCACCCCAATCCTGAAGTCAAATACTGGTATGAAAAGTCCACTTGGCTGGTTTTTGTTGTGACTAACAAAAGGGTTGTGGGAAGGCTGAACTCTGCTTGTGAGGAGTGCATACATGATAACTTACTCCTCAAACAGGGTGGAGGAGGTGGACTGAAACTATATGAGATGCTGGCTGGTTTCCTGCAACCACCCTGGCACATAACCTAGTCTAGGCCAAGCAACCTCTCTGGCCCTACTTGCTTCACAATGCAGTACCACACTGGGGCAATGACTGTAGTGGCCTAAGGAAGAGCTCATCCATGAGGGACAGAAATGGCTCAGACCCAGAGCAGCATCTAAGTAGAGGAAGGGCAGCCATAATTGAACCTACAGAGATGGTGCATCAGAAGTGATCCAAGTCTCTCGCTATGACAAGGACTGCCACAGCCCACTCTCTGCCCACACCAACCCCTTTTGCCAGAACTGTTCCCCTCTGGGGTGAGGGTGCCAGTGTGGGGAAGGGAGAGAGCACACACTTAGAGGAAATGTAGCCAGCTTGGACACAAACCTCAGGGCATCTCTTGCAACAACTTAGGACCTGACCCAGCCCCTAATAGGGTAGTTCTGGCCACTGAGCAGAGGAGAAGCCCCAGCTTACACCTGACACTGGCCCTAGCTCCTCCGTCTCCAGCCCCACCTTCTACCAAGGTGAAAACTGCCAGCACACACTGAGGAAAAATATGACTCATGCTCATGTCAGATCAGGGCTTCCCTGGTGGCTCAGTGGTAAAGAACCCATCTACCAATGCAAGAGACACAGATTCAATCCCTGGGTCAGGAAGATGCCCTGGAGAAGAAAATAGCAACCCACTCCAGTATTCTTGCTTAGAGAGAATTTCTGTCCAAAATCACATGGACTGGCAGGCTATCGTTCATGGAGTCACAAAAGAGTCAGACATGACTTAGTGACTAAACAACCCACCACAACATGTCAGATCAGCTCTCCCATCAAAGCTACTGGACACATGCAGATTGTATAGGGACACTTCCACATAAGGTCACAACTTCAAGATAGCAATATGCAACTGTTTCACCTAATCTCATAGAGACAGAGAACAGTAAGCAAAAAGGAATTTGTTTCAACTGAAAGAACAAGAGAAAAACCCTGAAAAATCAACTATAAACAGAAATAAATCATTTACCAGATAAAGAGTTCAAATCATCCCTAACTCAGTTATCATTAGGGAATTAGAGAAGAGAATAACTGAGTTAGGGAAATGAATAGATGAACACATTGAGAATTACAACAAAGAACTAGAAACAAAGAACTAGAAAATATATATTAAAAAAATAATCACTCAGGCTGAAAATACAGTAACTTAAATGAAAAGCACACCAGAAGGAAGTAATAGCAGACTAGGTGATACAGAAGAACTCATAAGTGATCTGGAAAATAGAATAATGGAAATCACCCAGTCAGAACATCAAAAAGAAGAACAAATTTAAAAAATGAAAGCAGTCGGGGCCACTGAGACAACAACCAACAGACCAACATTCTCATTAGTGGGATCCTAGAAGAAGAGAGAGAAAAATGTGTCAAAAATGAAACTTATTGAAATTATGACTGAAAAATTCCCAAGAATGAAGAAGGAAACAGATGTCAGGGTACAGGAAGCACAGAGGGTACCAAACAAGACAGACCCAGACAGACACACACCAAGATGTACCATAACTGAAATGACAAATTTCAATTAAAGATAAACAGAATTCTAAAGGCATCAAGAGAAAGACAAAGAATTATACACAAGAGAATCCCCATAAGGCAATCAGGTGATTTTTCTATAGAAGCTTTGCATGCCAGAATGAAATGTCATGATATTTTCAAAGTGCTGAAAGGGAAAATTCTACAACCTAGATTACCCAGCAAGATAATTTAGAATTGAGGGAGAGATAAAGAGCTCAGACAAGCAAAAACCAAAAGAGTTCATCAATAATAAAGCCACCTTAAAAGAAATGTTAAAGGGTCATCTTTAAGTGGAAAAGAAAAGGCTATAACAATAAGTAAGTGTCTATAGGAAAGGAAAATCTCACTAGTAAAGGCAAATATATAGTAAAGGCTGAGGATCAAACATTTAAATAAGGTAATACAAATATTAAAAGACAAAATTTTTTTAAATCAAATATAACTCCAATAATTAGTAAAGGGATAAACATAAAGATATAAAATATGACATCAAAACACAAAATGTAGGGGAGGGAAGTAAAAAATGTAGATCTGTTAGAGTATGTTTGAAATTAAATGACTACCCATTTTTTAATACACAAAAGCTACAGAGGAAGAAGCACAAGAATACCAGTAAATAAAATCATTAAACGAGAAGGGAAGAAATTAAAAGAAGAAGAAAAGAACAGAGAAGAACCACAAAAAAAAACCAGAAAATAATTAACAAAATGACAATAAGTATATACCTATTTATAATCACTTTAAATGTCAATAAACTAAATGCTGCAATTAAAAGATATAGAGTGACTATCTTTGTCCCAATGTATATTATTGCCTACTTTGTCAAAAGGTGCATGGGCTTATCTCTGGGCTTTCTATTTTATTCCATTGGTCTACATTTCTGTTCTTGTGCCAGTATCGTACTGTCCTGATGACTATAGCTTTGTAGTATAGTCAGAAGTCAGCAAGGTTGATTCCTCCAGCTCCATTTTTCTTTCTCAAGATTGCTTTGGCTATTTGGGGTCTTTTGTGTTTCTGTATGAACTGTGAGATCTTTTGTTCTATTTCTGTGAAAAATGTCATTGGTAATTTGATAGGGATTGCATTGAATCTGTAGATTACATTTGGTAGTATAGTCATTTTCACAATATTGATTCTTCCAACCTAGGAACATGGAATATCTCCCCATCTGTTTATGTTGTCTTTGATTTCTTTCATCAGTATCTTATAGTTTTCTTTATACAACTCTTTTGTTTTCTTAGGCAGGTTTATTCCTAGAGTTTTGTTTTGTTTTTTGGTGCAATGATAAATGGGATTGATTCCTTAATTTATCTTTCTAATATTTCATTGTTAGTGTATAGGAATGCAAGTGATTTCTGTGTATTGAGTTTGTATCCTGCCACTTTGCTAAATTTACTGGATAACTCTAGGAACTTTCTGGTGGTATTTTTAGGGTTTTCTATGTGGTCTGCAAACAGTGAAAGTTTTACTTCTTCTTTTCCAGTCTGGATTCTTTTTATTTCTTTTTCCTCTCTGATTGCCATTGCTGGCACTTTCAAAACCATGTTAAATAAGAGTGGTGAGAATGGGCACCCTTGTCTTGTTCCTGGCCTTAGAGGGAATGCTTTCAATTTTTCACCATTGAGAATAATGTTTGCTATTTATGCAGAAATTGAGAACAGACTTATGGACGTGGCTGGGGGTGGGGGAGAAGGAGAGAGTGAGAGGTATGGAGAGAGTAATATGGAAACATAACATTACCATATGTAAAATAGATGGCCAATGGGAATTTGCTGTATGACGCAGGGAACTCAAACCAGGGCTCAGTAACAATCTAGAGGGGTGAGACAGGGAGGGAGGTGGGAGGGATGTTCAAGTGGGAGGGGACACAGGTAAACCTATAACTGATTCATGTTGATGGCTAGTAGAAACCAATGCAATACCATAAAGCAATTATCTTTCAGTTAAAAATAAACAATTTTTTTAAAAGATATAGAGTGCAGGGTGGTCCTAAGATGGTGGAGGAATAGGATGGGGAGACCACTTTCTCCCCCACAAATTCATCAAAAGATCATTTTAATGCTGAGCAAATTCCACAAAACAACTTCTGAACACTGGTGGAGGACACCAGGCACCCAGAAAGGCAGTCCATTGTCTTCAAAAGGAGGTAGGACAAAATATATAAGATAAAAAGAGAGACAAAAGAGTTAGGGACAGAGACCCATCCTGGGGAGGGAGTTGTGAAAGAGGAGATGTTTCCAAACACCAGGAAACCCTCTCACCAGTGGGTCTGTGGGGAGTTTTGGAATCTCAGAGGTCAACATAACTAGGAGGGGAAAATAAATAAATAAAACCCACAGATTACACGCCTAACCACAACTCCCAGCAGAGAAGTAGCCCAGACGTTGGTGTCTGCCACCAGCAAGCAGGGGACTGAACAGGGAGGCACGGGCTGCATTGCTTAGGGTAAGGACCGGGCCTGAATGCTCTGAGGACAATCTGAGGGAACTAACATGAGATAGCAACCCAAACTGTGGGATAGCCAGAGAGAGAAAAAAAGGAAGAGAGAGAGAACTTTCCATGAAAAACTCTAACCTAAGACACTGCCAGGCCCTCTCACAGAACCAAGAACTGAACAAATACCAGAGGAGAGCTAGGGGGCTGCGGACCAGCCCCTCCCCCCACCAGAGGCAGAGAGGCAGGCAGGCGACAGCCAGAGCCAGAGGGCGAGGGGCAATCTCGGCCCCAGAGATGACATCTGCTACCAAACTGTGAGCAGGCTCCCAGTTGCTAACCAAGACTTCCTGGGATCCTGGATGGTTGACATCTGCCAGGAGGGTCGCAGCCAGAGATCAGCTCCCCAGAGGAGACACATGGCACACCTGAGATGGTGCTCCTGCTGTATACCCAGGAAACCGAGTGGCTAGGATGGGGAAGGTGGTAAGATGCACCGCCCACCTGGGGAGAGTGTGCTCGCCAAGCACCTGGTCACCTGAGCTGCTCAGACCTGGGAAGGGAACAAAACGCAGGGCCAACCGAGTCTGTGCCTTTGTGGAGTACCCGAGAACCTGGACCTGAGCAGCTTAGACCTGGAAAGTGCACACAACCCAGGGCCCAATTTAGACAGTTCCCCTTCAGAGCAACCTGGAGCTTGAGCAGTGTAGATGGGGAAAGCACACTCACTGTGAGAGGTGGCAAACCCGGTGTGGCCCAGACACTGCGAGCACTCCCCACACATGCCAGTGATATTTGTTTGCAGTGTTCCTCCCTCCCCACAACACAACTGAACAAGTGAGCCTAAATGAGTGACCACCTCCAGCCTGTTGTGTCAGGGCAGAAATTAGACACTGAAGAGACTTGCAAACAGAAGCCAAAATAAACAGAGGGAACTGCATTGGAAGTGACAGATGCAACAGATTGAAACCCTGTAGTTAGCACCGACTACATTGGAAGGGGCCTATAGACCTCGAGAAGAAGTATAAGCTGGAACAAGGAGCTATCTGAAACTGAACTGACCCCACGTTGCCCGCAACAACTCCAGAGAAATTCCTAGATATATTTTACTATTATCATTTTACTGTCTCCTCCCTCTCCCTTTTCTTCTCTACTCAACTCTGTGAATCTCTTTGGGTATTCCTGGCTGTGTTAAACACTTAGGGAACTGATTACTGGCTAGATCTGTCTCTCCCCTTTTGACTCCCCCTCTTCTCCTCCTGGTTCCTCTATCTCCTTTCTCCCTCTTCTCTATGTAACTCTGTGAATCTCTCTGGGTGTTCCAGGCTGTGGAGAGCACATGGAGAATTTGTTACTGCCTAGACTGCTCTCGCCCCTTTTGATTACCCCTCTTCTCCTCCTGATCACCTCTATCTCCCTCTTTTCTTCTCCATGTGACTCTGCGAACCTCTCTGGCTGTCCCTCACTGTGGAGAATCTTTTCTCCATTAACCTAGATGTTTTATCATTGGTGCAGTATGGATGGAGAAGTCTTGAGGCTACTGTAAGAATAAGACTGAGAACCAGAAGCACGAGGCTTAAATTCAAAACTTGAGAACACCAGAAAACTCCTGACTCCAGGGAACATTAATCAACAAGATCTCATCCAAAAGCCTCCATACCTACACTGAAACCAAGCTCCACCCAAGAGCAAACAAGATCCAGAGCAAGACATACCATGATAATTCTCCAGCAACGCAGGAACATAGCCCTGAGCTTCAATATACAGGCTGCCCAAAGTCACACCAAACCCATAGACACCTCAAAACTCACTACTGGACACTTCATTGTACTCCAGAGAGAAGAAATCCAGCTCCACCCACCAGAACACCGACACAAGTTTCCCTAACCAGGAAACCTTGACAAGCCACTCATCAAACCCCACCCACAGGGAGGAACCTCTACAATAAAGAGAAACCACAAACTTCCATCATACAGAAAGGCCACCCCAAACACAGCAATATAAACAAGATGAAAAGGCAGAGAAATATTCAGCAGGTAAAGGAACAGAATAAACACCCACCAAACCAAACAAAAGAGGAGGAGATAGGGAGTCTACCTGTAAAAGAATTCAGAATAATGATAGTAAAAATGATCCAAAATCTTGAAAACAAAATGGAGTTACAGATAAATAGACAAGAGATAGAGACAATAGATAAATAGACAACAGATAAATAGACAATAGATAAGGAGACAAGGATTGAGAAGATGCAAGAAATGTTTAACAAGGACCTACAAGAAATAAAAAAGAG